>NW_005871112.1:2650627-2656652 GCF_000147115.1 Myotis lucifugus | reverse complement strand
CAGTGCTGGGTTGAGCCTTTGGTCGTTTTGTATGTTACAGACCCTGGGATTTTATATATTAAAATATATATAGATAGATAGATAGATAGATAGATAGATAGATAGAGATAGAGATATAGATATATATATAATCTAATAATAGACAAACATGGTAATTGACCATACCTCCGCTACACTTCCCATTGGCTAATCAGCAGGATATGCAAATTAACCCAACCAAGATGGCGGCCGGCAGCCACACAGCTGAAGCAAGCAGGAGGCTTGCTTGCTCCAGTGATGGAGGAAGCCAAGCTTCCTCCCTGCTGCGGCCAGGCTCTGAGCTCCACTCTAAGCAACAAAGTTGCAATTATAGAAGCTAAACAAACCCCAGGTACCTGCTTTCAGCAGGCTGTGGCCTTGGAGCTAGAGCAGCAACAAAGTTTCAATTATAGAAGGTAAATAAATCCCAGAATAAAAAAAAGAAAAGAAAAAAAGGAGAGGCTGGGAGCTTCCATCGCCAGCTTGGCCAGCCTGAAACAGCCCTCAGCCCCTCATCCAGACTGGTCAGGCACCCCAGTGGGGACCCCCACCCTAAAGGGTGTGTGACCAGCTGTAAACAGGCATCATTCGCTCACCCAGGCTGGCCAGGCACCCCAGCGGGACCCCCACCCTGATCCGGTACACCCTTCAGGGCAAACCAGTCGGCCCCCACCCATGCACCAGGCCTCTATCCTATATAGTAAAAGGGTAATATGCAAACTGACCCTAACAGCAGAAAGACTGGGAATGACTGGTCACTATGACACACACTGACCACCAGGGGGCAGACGCTCAGTGCAGGAGCTGCTCTCTGGTGGTCAGTGAGCTCCCACATGGAGGAGCTCTGCTCAGCCACAAGCCAGGCTGATGGCTGCCAGTACAGCGGTGGTGGTGGTAGCCTCTCCTGCCTCCTCAGCAGCGCTAAGGATGTCCGACTGCAGCTTAGGTCTGCTCCCCGCTGGCAAGTGGACATCCCCCGAGGGCTGCTGGGCTGCCAGAGGGATATCTGATTTCCAGCTTAGGCCCAATCCCCCGAGGAGCAGGCCTAAGCCAGCAGGTGGTCATCCCCCAAGGTTCCTAGACTGCGAGAGGGCACAGATCGGGCTGAGGGACCCCCCGCCCCGAGTGCACAAATTTTTGTGCACCAGGCTTCTAGTATATAAATATATTAGAGTTGTCCTATAGAGAAGCCCTAAATCAAAATGTTGGGACTATGTCTTATTGTATTCTCTCTAAAATAGATTAGTATTTATCAACTGGACATGGAACTAGTTTGATGTCCTACCTTCAGATTTAGTATTTGTTAAGGGTATTAAACATCACTGTTTCTGAAGAAATGAGCAATCAAATAAATGCAGTGTTTTCTTATGTAGTACTTATTAACTATGGACCATGAGGTTTTAAAATAGGAAGTGGTTCATGGGATACTAAATTAAAGGCATTTTGGCTAAAATACGTTTAAAAGACACAGCACAGGCATGTATCATATTATTTCCATTTCAGACTGTCAGCAGAAATTGGAGGCAACATTCTTCCTTTCTGTTTGATTATTCCATTATCGACAGAATGAGTGTGTTGGAGACATACATGCTGATTTAGTGTTGCACTGATGCAACCATTCAGGTTGTGTGGTGTGTCATTTTTCACTGCTGCCTTATCAAGGTGTTTCAGCTGTGCCCAAACCAGCCCTGGTAATTGCTTTAGTTGCTTGTGGCAAAGTTATGTCAATGTCAGTCACTAAATGACTTTTGACTGCTTCATGTCAGATGTTCCCTCCAAAGAAAGACAGGGTAGGGGAGGGAGTATTTATACCCGGGTATGGGTATTAATCCAAAATCTAAATAGGTAGTTTCTTTTTTTTTTTTTTTAATCCTTGTTGCTGCTCTGAATTTAAATGCAAATGCTGACATTTTGTGGTTTTAAATGAAGGGAAATCTGTGATTCACTTCAAGTGTATTCTTCTCTGATATTAATAGCTTTCCTTAGTCTTATGGATGAATTTGAGTCAGGTACAACTTTGAACATGCACAGTGTAATAATGGTTATCATATAAGGTACAGTATATTTGAAGCATCTTTTTTTTGTTGTTGTTAATTCAACTCAAGTACCCTTAAAGTCTCCCAGTTAGGTTTATTATTATTATGTTTGGATGAGAGGAGGTTATACAATTAAAGTGATTGATAAAGTGTGTGTTTTTTTTACATTAAGCAGGGGCACATAAGTATGTGTATACACACCACCTACATATTACACTTTTGAACTATACACTGTTCTGTGCACCAATCTTTATAATACGTTGTGATCCTCTTTCTGTATCACTATGTTTTGTAATAGAGTAGATCATTGTATTGATGCATCATATTTTAACCCAAATCCTCTTATTGGGCTTTTTTGTTCGTTTGTTTTAGTCTCCATGTGATTAAAAGGGGTATTGTGATCATCCTTGTATACAAATCTTAGCTTATTTGTTGAACAATTATCTCGAAATATTTTAGAAATATATTTAGTTGATCAAAAGGTACATCCATTGAAAAAATATTTAAACAAATTGGCAAACTTACCCCAACCCCCAGAACATTTTTGCCAATTTATAGTATTACTTAGAGTATACAGAAGTGTAGATTCTCAATTATAAGCCAAACTGAAAGTTGTAATGCTTTTAAAATCTTACTGATACAATAAGTGGCTAAACTGCATCTCATAACTGTTTTCAGTTCTTTTGACATAAATGAGGTTTAATATTAAAAAATATTGTAGCTATTTCTAGAACTATATGATTTGAAAAATTATCAATGCAGGATGAAATAATCAAAATTTGAACTGGGCCTTAAAGAATGGCATCAGCCCTACAGGTGTGGCTCAGGGGTTGAGTGTGGACCTATGAACCAGGAAGTCAGTGCTCAATTCCCAGTCATGGCACATGCCTGAGTTGTGGGCTCCACCCCAGTAGGGGGCTTGCAGGAAGCAGCTGATCAATGATTCTCTGTCATCATTGATGTTTCTATCTCCTCTTCTACCTTCCTCTCTGAAATTTAAAAAAGAAAAAAATGGCATTAGGTTAGGTGCATGGATAGAAAATTCCAATGCCTACAGGACCTCTCAGCAGGTGAGGTTAGTCCTTCTAGAATGGAGACCATTGAGAAGTAGAGAGCACATGAGGGATACAACTGAAGTAACTTTACAGTCCTACATAGTGGATGATGAATTTCACAGAATGGAAGCCCAATGTTATCAGATCTCCCAAATTATTAAGAGAGTCTTGAAATCAGGATCTTTGTCTTAAATATCTGAGTGAATATACTCTATGTATTTTCTCAAAATCCATCTGCTGGCTGTATTTGACTCATAGGCCACCTCTGTTAAATCATTGGTTTGGATAGGTCAATATGGCATTCCAGATAATAAGAACAAAATGCACCAAAGCTGGGGATCCTGGGAGAAGCTGTGTCTAGAATGGGGCACAATGGAAATCTAGCTTGGGGAATAGAAGAAATGGAAGTTAGGGATTGTAGGGAAGTCAGGATAGAGTGAGTTTGTTTTTCGGTTCTAATATATAAATATAGATGTTTCTAGGGATCCTAGTTTAAAGTAAAGATAAGATGTTTTTCCCCTTCAAGTGTGTTTTCCTTTGTTTTGTTTGTGGAGGAGTACTGAGGCGAGAGATGTAAGGAAAAGAAATGCAGAGAAGCTATTCTAATATTCTAGGCAAGAGGTGCTTACTGGTATGATTTAAATTTTATGTTTTTCTTCTTATAGATATAGTTCTCCCTGTAGGAAACAGTCTTTCTAGGTGATGGTAGACACTGATATATGTACAGTGTATTCTTAGCCATTTATAATTGGATTATGGGGATAAAACAGTAATTCAGGTTATATATGAATGTTAATAATTAAAGAAGATCATAATGTGTTCTACTAAGCATTTATTGAGTTATTAATAATACATAATAATTATTCAAGGTTTTACCAAATAACTGAAGATATTGGTAATCTGGGAACAGTATAACATTAGTTAAGCCCTGAATTAATCAGTTGACACTAGCCCATGCTTAAATTGTATAAACAAGTCATTAGCAGTAGCCTAAAGAAAGCCAGGGAGCCACATAAATCACTTTTAGTCTCTCAAATAAAGTGTCTGTGATTAATTGCAGAACACAGGACTGGTTATAAGAATTAAAAGAAAGAGATAAGGCTATAATAGTATCCAAGTTTTATAATGTTGGTGCCTAGGAGAGCATTACTGGGGTAAGCTAGTTTCTTTAAAATATATTAATTTGTTAAACAGTCTCTGAACTGTAGGAGTCTAGTAAAAAAGTGAATAATGTTGATATAGCCAAATGCATTTGTTTTAATTTTTCAATCTATATATATAAAAGCATAAGCGACCGTTAGGACCGAACAACCAGTCGACTGGTCTCTATGATGCACACTGACTACCAGGGGGCAGACACTCAATGCAGGAGCTGTCCCCTGGTGGTCAGTGCGCTCCCACAGCCAACCTCCCGCAGCCAGCCAACTTCCCACAGTCCCTCCCCTCAGCCAGTCAGCCAACCTTCCACGCTCCCTCCCCCCAGACTGGGAGAGACAGCCCCGATAAGCCCCGATCCCTGGCCAAGCTGAGGGACCCCACCCATGCATGAATTCGTGCACCAGGACTCTAGTTTAACATAAATGTTATGTTTTTGTTTGATAATTTATCTACATGGGTCAAAATTTTAAATATCAAAGAATTAAAGGGAAAAGGTTTTTCTACTTCTGGCCCAGGGTCCACTGGGTTCATCTCTTGTCTCCAGAGGAAGAGGGCCTTGACTGGACCAATTTCTAGAATGTCACCACAAACTTGTCTTCTGAATCTTGCTTCATTCAGGCTGGGGCTGAGTGACAGTTTAGACCTGGCCAAGGTCCTCTGTGCTCTGTTTTCTGATTTCCATGTTTTATACATAAAAATATACTGTATTTTGGGGGAAGAAATTGAGAAAATGATTTTGTACTAGTAATTCCTGACAGGCAAATGAAGTGGGTGGTATCTATATGAAGAGATGTTAACAAGAAGAATTTGAAAATGTCATATATTATGAGCCTCCCTTTTGTTAAATGGAAACAGGAGAAAAGTCCCTGTTAATGGTAGATAAATACTCGATTCAGCCTAGTGACCTGTTAGCCAATAATGGGGAATTCACAAGTTTAGATCCATCAAGAGAAATGATCCCAACAGACCATGGAATAATAGTGACTATTAAGCTGACTTTTAGGGAATTGAATGTAGCTAAGTGTGTACCATCCCGAAAGAGTGGAAAACTTGCCACTGAGTCCATACCTAGACATGCCAAAAGAAGAAACTTTATTTTTAGAATGATGTTTGTTCATGTTGTTTTCAACCTGGATTATCTCCAAAGGTCTTCTGGTTGTCCAGACCAGTGATTTTCAACCTTTTTCATCACATGGCACAAATAACCTAGTTACCAAAAATCTGTAGCACAAAATGTATTTTTTTTTCCAATCTAACTAAAAAATAGGTATACTTTTGATTCATTAACACTGGTTGACTATCATGTTGGTTTTTTTCCTTTTTTTTTTTAAATTTGGCAATCTAGGGGGGAAATAGGTCATTGCCTATTTAGTTTTAGAAGAGCCTATACTTAGGCAGGTATTGCATGTCTTAAAAATTTTTGTGGCATACCAGTGTGATTACCAGAGGGGAAGAGGAGTGGGGTGAAGTAGGAGAGGGCATGGGGGGGATAAATGGTGATGGAAGACTTGACTTGCAATAGTGAACACACAATACAATATACAGATGATGTATTACAGAATTGTATACCTCAAATCTATATAACTTTTTAACCAATGTCACCCCAATAAGTTCAATTAAGAAAAAGAAAATCGCTGATGGAAACATATTGGTATCTAAACTGGAGCCAAGTCTCCAAGCAATGTGACACAAATGATAGTGATAATATTTATATAGTCCACTGTGGTCATTGAAAAGGCTCAATTGAAGATGACTGAT
>NW_005871112.1:2612993-2646065 GCF_000147115.1 Myotis lucifugus | reverse complement strand
GCCAGATTCTCAGATTTAAAATCCCATTCTCTTTTCTTCTCTATTTCACTACACAGCAGCTCAAAAACTGCAGTGTGATGGTCACATTCACTTGTCCCAGAAGTGGTAGACTTTGGTTATTTTGCTTTCATCACTAGCCAGTTTGGATAGCAATTCCTTACGTTGCTGTGTATCTTATATTGTGCCCTATATGAGTACAGTTCTTTGTAAACACGCTCTCCCAGTATTTTGTTACATAGCATAAATACATTCAGCCAAGGTTCTGCACCAGAATTATCAATGGGAAGTAATAAGAACGAAGAATAAAATTTTGACATTTCTAAAAAATAGTGGTTCCATCAACATACTGAATAAAATTAGAAGCTGATCTTCAATATTTAAGTCATGGATCATTTAGTACAGTATTTGAAACATCAAAATGAAATCAATAAATTTGTTAAGTTGTCCAGCTTTTGTTTTGTCTATATTCTCTGGCTAGCTTTCGCTGAAGGATGCTTAAAGTTTTCCCTGATCCCTTAGGGAGGATACATGAGGCCCACTGCAGGCTTTCTTTGCTGTGCTCTGTTCTTCAGTGATATGTCTCATGGGATGGAAAAGCTTTGTAGGCTGCTACAGGCAGATGATATTGGTTTAGCATAGAAGAAGCTCCAGGGGAGGGAAATAGACTTACATACAAAATAGGAGAATGCAGAGATTCGTTAAGAAAGAATACTATGTCCTCTACTACCATCAACTATATACAGCATTTTCATTCAAAATGGGTACTTATGTTTCAAATCATTATTTTTTGTTAGGAATTATTAAAATAGTCATGTATGACTAAAATTAATTTTGAAAAGTTTTATTCAGCTGTTGCATCTTCCATTTTTGAAATGATTAATGTAAAGATTTTTTTTACAGAGTTTGAATTGTTAACAATTTTTATAGAATCAGCTGTTTTTGTGGGGTTATTTGGCAGTTAAATGAAGGGTGATAGTTTTGATAAGTAACTCATTTTTATAAAAATCAATCTTCTTTATTCACTAACACACAGATTGATTTAAACATTTTTATATGGACAAAAATTGAGCATGTGATTTCATTGATAATTTTATAACATATATATATATAATATTTTTTATTTGAGGTAGTATACAGTAAATTAAAAGAGTGTGACAAATATCTGAATAACTCAGGCTAAAATGTGATTATATAATTCACTAAGATATCATTTTTGTTAAAGTAGAATTCTTTGCTGAAACTATTTTCTAGTTTTCAGATTTCAATTATCTTGTTATATATGTAGTAAATCAATTCAATAAATAAATGTTTGTTTAATTTATGCACTGATATACTTTATTTCTTAGTTTATAATTTTTCTTATGCAATTATAATTACTTCTTTATTTTTCTATCCTCCTCACCTGTGATCTGCTCATCTTGTGGTCTTTATCTTTATCATCTGATCTATATTAAGCATGCAAGCAATATTTGTTGAGGTAAATCAGTTTATAACTAAGTACTACACTTAACCCATTTAGGCTTGTAATTGAAAGTTCGGGCCAACTGATTGGCTACAGTTTGGTGCATCATATCAAGTAATGTCACCACAGTCTGAGTAGCAGAATTGCTTGGGTTTAGTGCTATTATTGTTCAGGTGCCTTGGATAATTTACTTATACTCTCCTTGTTTCAATTTCCTCACCAATAAAAAGAGGTTTTGTAAGGATTAAACAAGTTAATATACATAAAGTGCTTCAAATAACACTTAAGGAGTTTTGAAACATTAATACCTGTTATCATTTTTGTTATATAAGCTAGTTTTACCAAAATTATCAAGGAGAGCCAAGGCTACTATATATCCAGAGAGAGGCTTGACCATAAAGATGTATTGAGTGGAGTCTTAACAGTCTTTTCATACCTTTCACATACTGTAAATTTTTCAGTCTTGGTATTTTTGTTTGCTTAGTTGTTTTGCTTTGTGGATTAACTTTTTTTTTTCAAGAAAACCTTTAATAATATCTTGGTTGGGCTAAAAATTAATTCCCTGGAAATCATTATTTCCTGTTAAATTATCAATTTAATCAAGCAATTAGAATTATGAGACAACTTTGTTTTAAGGAGAATGAGTTTGCACAGGATACAGTGTGTGGATTGGTAGATGCTGAATGGCCAGAGAGAACTGAATCCAACAATAAAAAGAAGGAGAGACCAGAAACAAGCACAGATGGAAAGAAATATGTGTATATTTACTAGTGCTTAGATAGCTCTTTCTCATTTCATCACTATAGAAAAGCCAGTGAGTTTGGTGGTTCATCAAAAAGTTAATATTATTGATCCAGCAATTCCACTCCTAGGTATATATCTAAAAGAATTAAAATCAAGGACTTGAGCCTAGCTGGTGTGGCTCAGTGGTTGAGCTATGGTCCAGCATCGACCTATGAACCAGGAAGTCATGGTTTGATTTCCGGTTGGGTGCATGCTTGGATCACTTACTTTATCCCCAGTAGGGGACACGCAGAAGGCACCTGATCAATAATTCTCTCTCATCATTAATATTTCTATCTGTCTCTCCCTGTCCCTTCCTCTCTGAAATCAATAAAAATATTAAAAATAAATAAATAAAACCAACGGCTTGAACAGATGTGTGTGCAGCAATGTTCATTGTAGCATCATTCATAAAAGACAAAAGGTGGAAAAAACCCAGCTGTCTATCAACAAGTTAATGGATGAACAAAATATGGTGTGTATGTATATATGTGTAGATGTATATGTACATATATAAAAATACACAATAGAATATTATTCAGCCATAAAACGAAATAAGTTATGATACATACTTCAACAGAGGTAAACCTTATAAACATTATGCTGAGCAAAATAAACCAGACAGAAAAGGACTAATATTTTCTAAATAACGTACATAGAAGGGCAACTTATTTGAGACAGAAAGTAGAGTAGAGGTTGCCAGGTGCTTGAGGTAGGATTGGGAAATGAATGTTTAATGAATGCAGTTTCCATTTAGGAGGATGAAAAAGTGGTGATTGTTACACAACATTGTGAATGTACTTAATGCCACTGACTTATATACTTAATATTGTTAAAATAGTAAATTTAATGTTGTGCTTATTTCACCATAAAATAGAAATCCACTGAAGTTTGCTTGTTTTACATTCTCTAGTGTGCTTGGGACTTGCACAAAAGAGTATAAATCATATTAGGAAATATCAAAGGTGTTTTAATAGGTGAAAGGCTACACAAACTAGGACTTAGGGAAGGTATATAATTGCAATAAGCAAAGCAACATCTGAAATCCATTGCAGTTCAAGGAAACAGCACAGGCAAAGGCCCAAATCAGAAAAATATGCAGTGGAATATAGTTCGATCTCTTGTTTTCCTCTGACTATGCAGAAGGATAGAGCAAAAATCTAAAGTCACAGTGAGAATTCTTTCGGTATTGAATAGATTTGTTTCCTGCCCTTTACTAAATATTTTCCCTTGTTCTAATTCGAAGCTATGTTGCATATGCCCTTTTATTTTAAATTCTTCTACCATCATTTTTGGAAACAGAAAGAATATTGATTATAAATACATTGAATACCATAACAATTTATCTTCACTCAGTGGCATGCTGCCAACACAGCCTAAGCAGACCTCATGTGTAGTAAAAATGGCATTTCTAAGATTGCTTAAGCATTTTTGTTAGAATAATAGCTACTGATCTTTTGTCTTGAATACCATGACCACCTAATTTCTTTTAAAATCATAATTCCCATTTTTGACACTAGACCTTTACTATGTAATCTTTCACAAATTAATGTTTTATTGTCAATAAGAAAGACTGACTAACCAAATTACATGGTACCACTGTATGTATGCTTTTGCAAGATTCCATATACTTTGCCAAGATTCTCTGAAGCTACTAGTAGTTTGGTTTTAAAGGATATATGTTTCCGTCCAATAGTTTTACCATCCAGTTTATTAATTTTAATAATCTGAAACTTCTGTATGCTAGCTAAGTGGAGTTTCCACTAAAGCTCTCAGCTGTGTTGTTGATCAGGAAAGACATTATTAAAAATTCACTGCTTATATAAAATGATATTCAGTCTTGTTTTGAACCTACAAAACAGTTGGATTTGGTTTCTTTTTTCAGAGGTGGACTCTCCTCAGATTTATTTGGTAGCCCATTATTTATAGTTTAAGATCATCTAGATCTGGCCTTATATCTTTGAAGTATAAAGTTAGGTTCCAGGCAACATTCAACTTTAACAGATGCATATGTACTCAGAAATTATTGTGATATTAAACTTACCTTATTAAGGCTGTTCCTGAACCTTTACATTTTTAAGTTACTCCCACACATATTGTCTTAAATATATCCTTATATCCCACTAATTTTGTCAATGAGGAAGGGAAGATTTAGAAACTCCAAGTCACACACCCAAGTCTAGTAAGACATATAGACAGACCTAACACCATTGCCCCAAATCATTGTTCTTTATGTTGCTTCATGACTCCTTGTTTGAGCGAATTAACTGGCTAAAAAGTTGTTCTTCAAAATTTTCCTTTATAGCATAAATAGACATTTTCAGGAAAGTGGAAAATTTTAAGAGTGGTTTGTGTAGCTTTGGGTTGTTATAGGGGATATAACTAAAGATTTGTCTTTCACTTAATCCACTGGAAATGATGGGTTCTGTATGATTTTCACTCACCTTGGACAATATGAACTAGGTGTTGAGAAAAAAAATAAGTTTATTGTTTGGGTACGAAGCTTCTGCAGGGTGAGGTTAAAATTGCCTTTAATCTAGATCTGGATTCACAATCGACCTAGGTAATAATTAAAGTGAAATAACATTACATTTTGTTGTTGTTAAATAGCTTCTGTGAGTGATAGTTCAAGTCAAGAGGACAAGATGGATTCAAAAGGGTGGAAAAGGACTGTATTTACTAAACTGCTACTGAAATTTCAGAACCTCGGACAGCTCTGTGACAGCAAGGCTGCTCTGAACCATCTGAGCAAAATGAGAATATATATTCTAAGTACTACTTGTTTATGTGATTTTCCTGTTCTCTGATTGGAGTTTTATTATTCAGTTTTCTTTTTGGATTTTATGCTTATCATGTCTCATGTAAGATCAGGAAACCATATTATTTTCAAATAACTTTTATTCTTTGTGTTAAACTTAAGAAGTTTTGGTGATTTTTTTTTTTTTTTAGTGCAGCTTTACAACCAGTCTTTCATCTATGAAACTGAAATTCTGTTTTTTGATGTGATTTTTTTTAAGTTTACCTTTTTCTGTTTGGATGGATTATTTGTTATTTTCCTTTCATAATTATAATAGCAAGTCATTTTAAAAAAATCAATGGATTTGTCCTGGCTCAATTAGTTGGGCATTGTCCCCTGCTGGTTGGATTCCCAGTCAGGGCACATGCTCTGGTTGCTGACTTGATCCCCGGTAGGAGGTGTGCAACAGGCAGCAGATCCATGTTAAACAATCACATCTATGTTTCTCTCTTCTCCCTTTCTCTCTCTCTAAAAATCAATAAACAATTCTTTAAAAATAAATATTAAATTTAAGAATCATTGGATTTCTCCTTAAACATTTAATTGTTCCCAATGCTTACTATGTTGGAGTGCCTAAAACTGATTTACTGAAACATTAGCATTTCTCTTCTCTCCTACCTCTTTGTAATCTGTCTGCTTCACCTTTACTCTCCTGAACAGCTTTCTGAAATGTATCCCAGTATCATTTTGTGCCGTTTACCAAAACAAAGCTGACTTATGATTTTAAATCCTCAATATCCTCTTCTCCCAATCAGAAGAGCAAAAGTAATTTACTTCATGAAGTTCAAGGTAACAAAACTAAACACCTATTATTTTTTGCCCCGTTTCCTGTCTCTGTGTCCAAGGCACTTTAAAATACGGGCCTGTAATATTTAGGCATGATATAGACAAATCACCTCCTAAGAGAGCTTTTGTCCAGCAACCTTTGAATGACTGAGGAATTATCAGTTGGTCATATCCATTAATGACCACAATCCCAAATGACCTTTACTTATGCCTATACATATTTTTCTAAGAAAACTGTATTTATGGTAGAAACATTGAGCTTCTTATGTAGGATTAAAGGCTGGTCATTTTTTTCTCTATTACTACAATGAATGTCAACGTTTTGACACTAATAAAATTTTTTTTCAGAGGTGACAACTTCTTGTTTTTTTTCATGAAATACTTTTCAGATTAAAAATGCTATTAAAATGAAAATTTTACTCTATTCACATATTCATGTTTGTGAGGTTTTTCTGTTTTAATGTGTATCACACTGCATGGCACTTGATGTTCTTTTTATAAGGCTAGTAGCCTAGTTATGGCTTTCTTAGTTGGACCTGAAAGTTTCTATTGATTATCTAGATATATAAAAGCCTAAGTGACCGTCTGACCATCCGACCCTCTGACCAGTAACTATGATGCACACTGCCCACCAAGGGGCAGATGCTCAACACAGGAGCTGCTGAGCTGCGGTGACTTGGCAGCTGCAGTTCTGGGGTGACGCACCCAGAACCAGAGAGGAGGGAGACTGATTCCAGGGTGCATCACCTGAGAACTGCCTTCTCACAATCTGGGACCCCCTCGGGAGATTTCGGATTGCTGGTTTCGGCTCAGTCCCCACAGGCCAGGCCGAGGGACCCCACCGGTCATGAATTCATGCACTGGGCCTCTAGTATTATTATAAGTTTTGAACTTTAAAGAGGTTTAACAGTGATGGTATATTCAGTGACCTGTCAATTAATTTAAATTGCTCAGGAGACAATGTAACAGAAAAAAGAAAACCAAAAAAAAAAACAAAACAAAACACACCCATATTTTGTTTTAGTGAGCAAGAGGTAATTATCATTTGGTATGTTTCATATAGTTGGATTTTATGTTTTATGTTTAGAAAGAAAGAAACTCATGTTTTTAGTGTCTACTGTATGCCCATTACTGTAGAGGTTGACTTACATACAACAGTTACTAGTAATTACATCTTTGAAAATGATATACTCTTGTTTAATTATTATTTCCAACTAGAGGCCTGGCACATGAAAATCGTGTGCAGATACGGTTCCTAGGTCTGGCCTGTGATCAGGGCCATCTACCCCAGCTGACAGCAGCTGGCCCTGCCCCCTGCTGTCACCTATCCCCAGTTCCCCATTCACCATTGGGTGATCAGAGCCTGATGGCTGGGGGGGAGGGACCGAAAGGTCAGCCGTTCCCGCCTGCTTGCTGACCCCACCTCCACCACGGGTCACGCTCTGTGTGTGGGGCGATGGGTGGGGCGGGGGCCTTGGCTTGGCGCCGACCACATCCCCCGCCACCCACCTCCGGTTCCCCATTTGCCATCAGGTGATGGGAGCCTGCCAGCCGGGGAAAGAGACCGAGAGGTGGTCAGTGCGCCTCATAGTGACTAGTCGAAAGGTCGTTCTGGTCATTCCTTCCTTAGGGTCAATTTGCATATTACCCTTTTATTATATAGGATTGCCATTGGCATTTATATAAAGTGATAAAATTACACTTTTAAATCACTTTAGGTTCCACTCAGGGAGGTTAAGTTTTATGTCTAAGGTCACTCCAAAGCAAACCTAGGTCAGTTTAATATTAATGCTTGTTTGACTACAGTGAAGTTGATAGTTGAAATGAGACAATGTATATGGTGAATGGTCTGAATACCTGTCTCTTACTATATGATCAATTAATATATGTTAACTATAAACTAAGATCATGGACTGTTTTTTTAGTCCCCCACCTTGATGTTACATTTTCTTTAAAATTCAAGAGGGGTATAAGCATATAGAAATTTTTCTTGTACTCTGCCATTGTTTTTAGTATTTATGTTCTTACTTTTTTTCCAAATTATCTTTTTAATGAGGATAGCTTCTTCATTCTTCAGTAGAATTTATAGAAGTCATATTGGAGAAAATATTTTAAAAATTTTATCCAGTTTGAAAATGCGGATACTACATCTGAGACACTATATTTCTATAAATGTATATGATCTGTAGCACATAAGATTTTTTCCTTATATCTGTCTTGATTTCAACTCAACAAATAAGTGAATAAAACTACACTATAATTACATTTTACTAAAAAGTGACTTTTCATGTGTCACTTTAAAGCAAATTATTTGTGTGAAAGACTTACTCCCCATCCTGTTCTCCTTAGATTCTAGTGAACAATGATGATGATGATTTTTTCACTACAGAGTAGATTTGGCCGGGAACTGTTATGAAATATGTAATACATAGCAATATAGTGAAGGGGGATCTCTGACTTTTTTTTCCCTTCTAGATTATTAGTACCTTCATAGTAAGACACATATTGCTGGGATAATCACTATTGCATAAGGTGCTACTCTAGTTAAAAACTCTCAAGTAGTTTTAAATAATTAAGAATGACTGTGTTCCATCATTAACTTACATTTACATAATTCTTAATGCTTTTACATAAATAACAATTAAGGTAGTGAATGTGTTTAAAACAGTGAAGGTAGTTTTAAAAATTCAGTTCACCTCTTTTTTTTTCAGATAGTCATTGACCTGTATGAGAAGATATTGGTAAATATTTGGAATGCTCTCCAAATCTAATTGGCAGTTTATTCTGAATGTATTACCTTAAAAATATTTTTTTTCATTATAGCTTAAGAATTAGGGCTTGGTAGTACTCAGAATTATGCACATTTTATTACAATTTAGCTAAATAACATTAATTGTTCTATTGTCTATCCTCTACACATTTCTGTTAAACTTTACTACATATGCAAAAATTCAGATTACTATGTTAAATAATTGAATAAGCTCCTATTCTATTAAAATATTTTATAACTCTCATTTTAATATCCATAGATGTTTCAGCATGCCTGGTATAATTTTACCTTATTTATGAATGAGAAAAGTCCGACATTTGTTTGATTTTTTTCCAGTTCTCTCTCTCTTTTTCTGTTAATCTCTTTGAAATTAAAAAAAAAAAAGCAACATTTCCTGCTGAGGACTCTGTAAATTTTGCCTGGATTCATTTTACTTAATACACAGTGTTTCTTTAGATTTGCATAGACATTGCCTTGCAATAGAATGCGTGGTTGTGAACAGAGCCCAAAATTCTCTCATTCATAGATTTGCTCAGTGAGGCATTTATCTGTGTGAGAAATTGGTTCCTAAAAATAAGGCTTTCCTTGTAGTTCATTGCCTATGTCAAAATATATTTCCCTATAAAGCTTATTACATGTTATTCAAAAGTTTCATATTTCTTTCCACAAAAATAGTGTTTGAAAATTGTGCTCCAGCATGAGCACAAATCAAAAAGCAGCAATTGAACTCGATGCTTGGATCCTACATCAACTGTAGAAAATGTGAAAGGCACACAAAATGTGTTACCTTGAGCCAAGGCTGCCCAATGTGATTAAGCTGAATTGCACATCAAAGGTGGCCTTGTGCCAGATATAGGCTCTCTGAGAAGAAATTGAGTTGTGTTAGTGTCACCACACAACTTTACTGCAAGCACAGCAGCATCAGCACCTTTAGGTACTACTCTAGAAAAAGTTGGGCATGGCATTACTTAAGCTAGAGTTGCCTTTGTTTCTTTGACCTAAAACTTGATTAGTATTTCCTAGTCTCAGCCTTAATTAAGTATGTTCACCCCACCTTGTCATTCTTCCTGGGTCATCTTAGTTGTTCTCTATTGGTTATCATATAATAATGATAATAGTAATAATAATAATAATAATAATAATAATCCATATCTTCATTCTAGCAAATGGAGAAAAGTCATCCTTGAACTTTTAAAATATATATTTATTGTTGAAAGTATTACATATGTCCCTCTTTTTTCCCATTGACCTCTTCTAACCTGCCTCCGCTCACCATCCCAGGACTTCACCACTTTATTGTCTATGTTCATGGGTTATGCACATATGCATACAAGTTCTTTGGTTTACTTCTTTCCACCCACCCACCCTCCATTGCCTTCCCTCTGAGATTCGACAGTCTGTTCCATGTGCCTGTGTCTCTGGATCTATTTTGTTCATCAGTTTATTTTATTCATTAGTTTCCACATATGAGTGAGATAATGTGGTGTTTGCTTTTCTCTTACTGGCTTATTTCGCTTAGCATAATTTTCTCCAGGTCCACGTTGTCTCAAAGGTTAAGAGATCCTTCTTTTTTTACTGCTGCATAGTATCTCATGGTGTAAATGTACCACAGCTTTTTTAATCCACTCATCTACAGATGGGCATTTGGGCTGTTTCCAGATCTTAACTATTGTAAATTGTGCTGCTATGAACATAGTGGTGCATACATTCTTTCTGATTGGTGTTTCGGGTTTCTTAGGATAGATTCCTAGAAAGAGATTGTTGGGTCAAATGGCAGTTCCAAGTTTAATTTTTGAGGAAACTCAATACTGTTTTCCATAATGGTGCACCTGTCTGTATTACCAGCAGCAATATATTAAGGTTCCCTTTTCTCCGCATCCCCACTAGCATTTGTCATTTGTCGGTTTGTTGATGGTAGCCATTCTGACAGGTGTGGGGTGATACCTCATTGTTGTTTTAATTTGCATCTCTCTTAAGATCAGTGATTTTGAGCAATTTTTGTATGTCTCTTGGTCATCCGTATGTCCACTTTGGAGAAGTGTCTACTTATGTCCTTTGCCAATTTTTTAATTGGACTGTCTTCCTATTGTTAAGTTGTATGAGTTCCTTATATATTTTGGATATTAACCCTTTATCAGATGTGTCATTGCCAAATATGTTCTCCTATATAGTGGGCTCCTTTTTCATTTAGTTGATAGTTTCTTTTGCTGTGCAGAAGCTTTTTATTTTGATGTACTCTAATTTGTTTATTTCCTCCTTAATTTCCATTGTCCTCGGAGATGTATCCATAAACACATTGCTATGAGAAATGTCTGAGATTTTGCTATCTATAGTTTCTTCTAGGATTTTTATGGTTTGGGTTCTTCTTGCTTGGGACTCTCTGTGCCTCCTGAACTTGTGTGACTTTTTCCTTCACCAGGTTAGGCAAGTTTCTACCATTATTTCTTCAAACATGTTCTCTATTCCTTGCTCACTTCCTTCCCCTTCTGGCACACCAATTATGAAAATACTGTTATGTTTTATTATGTCCCACAGTTCCCTTAAGCCAGTGGTTCTCAACCTTCTGGCCCTTTAAATACAGTTCCTCATGTTGGGACCCAACCATAAAATTACTTTCGTTGCTACTTCATAACTGTAATGTTGCTACTGTTATGAATCATAATGTAAATATCTGATAGGCAGGATGGTCTTAGGTGACCCCTGTGAAAGGGTCATTCGACCGCCAAAGGGGTCACGACCCACAGGTTGAGAACCGCTGCCTTAAGCTGTCCTCATGATTTTTAATTGTATTTTCTTTTTGGTTCTTTGATTGAGTGATTTTTTCTACTCTGCCTTCTAATTCATTGATTTGATCCTAGGCTTCCCCTAATCTGCTGTGTATTCCTTCCACTGTGTTCTTTATTAGTGCTAGGTCATTCTCCATAGTTACTATATATTCTCATGCTTTGAGCATCTTTGCCATCAATATTCTGAACTCCATGTCTGATAAATGTCTTATCTCCATTTCATTTAGCTCTTCCTCTGGAGAAGTCTTTTGTTCTTTCATTTCTGGTTTGTTTGTTTTTTTGTCTACTCATTTTGGCTGCCTGTTTTGGGTTGTGTGTCTATGTATTAGGTAGATCTGCTGTTCAGGACAGTTTCAGAAGCTATTTCTGATTGGACCTGAGTACCCTGTTTGGAGCTATCAGCAATCCATAGCTTGTAGCTCCCTCTGCTATGGCTGGGTGCCTTGGAAAAGAACCGTAATATGCATGCACCAGGGTGTGCTTTACCTAGCCCCAGACCCCAGATTAGATTAGGCAAGCACTTAACACCTTCAGAGACCTGCCTCTACCTGCATTCCCAGTTTTGATTAGCCTCAGGCTATCGACCACAGGTTGGGGAGAGAGGTCTTGCAACAGGGTTAGGTAAAAATAACTGCCTGGATAGTAAAGGTTCACTGGAGAAAGATGTCCTCTGCAGTTTGAGGGAATGACTCAGCACAGAAAACTAGGATGTCTGCTCTCCAAGCTCCAACCCAGGAGCCCCCAAACCTGTCTTCTGTTCACATAGCTCTAATCTACTCTGCTCTGCTCTCCTTCTGCCGGAGCCCAAGGTGAATTGCTGCATACGGAATTTTGTGCATTGGCCCTTTAAGAGGGTGCCTGCATTTCCAGCTGTCTCTCACTGGCAGACAGCAACCTTGCTGCTTCTCACAGCCAGATATTATGTGGCCACCTTCTTCAGTTGTGGGCTCTCTGCTGGGGAGCCCAGCTTGGGATTTAGGCCCCAGAGTTCTCAGTGGGTACACCCCCACAGCTGTGAGATCCTCCTGGAACTTCAGCTGCTGTATGTGGGATCCCAGCCAGCCCTTTTGCACCTCACACTTCCTACCAGTCTCTATGTGGTCTCCACCTTCCATCCTTGGTTATCAGAGTTCTCTCCAGCTAGTCCTTAGTTAGTTTTTCAGGGTGGTTTTTCAGCATTTTAGTTGTAGTTTCTATTTGGTCCTGGTAGAGTGTCAGTGTAGCTTCCACTTACTCCACTACAATTTTAGAATCTCCTGAATTTCTAATCATAAACTTTTACTGAGAATGAAATCTTATAATAAAGAAAATTTCTAAATACTTAAGAACCATTCACGTAAGTTAAAATCAGTAGTCAAGCTCTACAATTAGAAACTAGTGACAGAAAATATCCTTAAAGACATGAGAATTACTGAGATTATTAGGAATTGTATTTTATGAAATATTTATGCAGTATTCTCGTTTTATTATAAAAACAATTCCTAAAACCACCATAAAGTATATTGATATTTACAGAGTGAGGAATTGATTTATTTAATGTTTAAATTCTATTATTTCTTGGGTTGGTAACAGTAGATATAATACAAATTGCTAATTCTATACCCTGTTATTTTCTAATTTTTAACATTTAAAAAGGTTTACTTTTGTTAATTTTAAAACAAAGATACAAAGTTGAACAATTTAAAGGAACTGGAATAATAAACAGTCAAATGTTAAATGTATTAAATATTATAAATAAGATATTAGTATTTTCAACATGAACATTCAAGCATGGTATGGTAACCTTATAAAAGACGGTTTTTGAAAATCCTATATAATAAAAGCCCAATATGCTAAGTGTCCAGTTGTCCAGTCATCCGTTCAACCAATCAACATGTAATATGCTAATGATATGCTAAGGGAACACACTGACATGCACTGACCACCAGAGGGCAGACAGTTGACTGGTCGACCAGTTATTATGACATGCACTGACCACCAGGGGACAGATGCTCTGACTGGTAGGTTAGCTTGCTGCTGGGGTCCTGCCGATGGGACTGCGTGAGGTGGGCTGGACACACCTTGGAGCCCTCCTGCTATCCCTCCCTGGCTGGCCAACCTCCCGTGTGTCCCTCCCTGGCCCCCATCATGCACCAGTGGGGTCCCTCGGCCTGTCCTGTGTCCTCTTGCAATCCGGGGCACCTTGGGGGAGTGTCGGTTTCGGCCCAATCCCGCAGGCCAGGCCAGTCCAAGGGACCCCAGTGGTGCACGGATTCATGCACCAGACCTCTAGTATCTTTATAAATGAAAGCCTTTATTTCATTTTATCTTTGGCATATTTTCTTGTAAAATGTGTAGTGACATATTTTTAGTTTACTTAAGAGATCTTGAAATATTTTCACTGCAAAAATCCAAAATATATTAAAATGAACTAAAGACTGACATGGAGATTTAAAATATCCTTCTGGTTATCAACTCATGATTTTTGAAGCTATATTGAAAAGCAGAAGTTAAGCGGGTAATTGTGACATTGCTGACATTAATTGGTGTTTTACTTTCATTACATTCTGCAGATTATGAACTTGTTTTCCACCCCTTTTTATTTTTACTGTTAGAAGGTCAATCAGGAATCAACAAAGGTGACAGTATAGCCTTATGTAATCATGAGTATCATCCATATTTCATAGGAAAAAAACTGCACTGGGAATTACCTTGCAATTGAATGCAAAGTGTTTATAGAGAAGATGCTAATGCAAAGTGGAAAGACTGTTGATATATTTTCCCTTTGTAAAGATATTCAGATACATGGAAATATGCATTTTAGGTTTGATATAAAAGTATTTCTGAACATGTTACAATAAGATTATAATCCAAGAAAATACTATGTTTCTATGCTAATGTTCTCTACTATGGTAAGACTGGTAAATTATGATGAATGTTCTTGATAAGGCAAAAAGCATAATTTTCAGTTTTTGTAAATTGCTTTTAACAAAACTTAAAATGAAAGTTTAACAAAAGCATCAGCAAGACATAATAATTCACACACGGTAAATAAAGATATAAAATGAAATTAAGCAATTTTCTCTCTTCAATCCGAGTCTACTAACTATTTTTACTATTAATACCCCTTTTTCTTCTTTCTTCTATTTTAGCAGTAACTGTGAAGGACAAGAAATTAATGTAAATAATTACATTACCCACTTTTTCTTTCCTCTTCCTTCTTTCTGTTTTTTTTTAAAGTTTTATTTATTATATTATTTGCCTTCACAACTTTAAATGATGTATTTGAAACTTATTCTTGAGCAACCAACTTCTTATAGTGTATCTTGCCTTCCTGCCATGCAGTATAAGGGACCCCTTCCTTTACTAGCACCCAGTTGGGACAACATTGCTCAACTGAAATCCTCTAGGCCCTAGAGTCTAGGCCTCCTCATCATATTTAGAAGGGAATTCAAGGTCAAAACAAAACTTTACATACAACATCTGGCCCAGCCTTTTATTGAGCCCTTAGCTCTACTTCTCTTCATCCATTCTCTCTTCTCTGGTGTTGGGCTTCTTGCTGGAAGTTAAAGGGGACCAACCAGTACTTGAGTCACTGGATCTTAGATGCACTCCCTGGAGTGCTCCTCCTATGAACTAATGTAGCTTGTTTCCGCTCACTCTGAGAGCATTGGCTTTACACCTCTTTATAAAATAGCTGCATACCCTCATTCATCTTTTTTACTCTACCCTGCTTTATTTTACACCAGAACATTTACCATGATCTCAGTTTACACTATATATGTATTACTATCTTGATTATGTTTCTCCCCATAAGCTTCAGGAAGGTAGGAATTTTGTCTTTTTCCTGTTGAATCCATTGTTATTAGAACAGTACCTAGCACAGAGCAGACACTTAGATGTTTTTTGAAAGAATTAATTTACATTGTTTATAATATTTACATGCTATTTATACTATAAAAAAGCCTATAGTACTTTCTCTATAAATTTGTTCCAAAAATTTGAAGCCAACAAATAGATTATATAATATTATGAATATTTAACTACCATGCATCACAGAACACTTAACTGGGATTAGGTATACAAACAAAAGCATAACACTCTGAAGCTATGTAAATGCCTATTGCACCAGGAGAATGTTCTAAGCATCAAGGTCAGATGCCCCTTTTGTAAATAATCTGTCAATTGCTCAAAATAATAACATGTTTTCTATTTATTTGGTTATCTTTTTAGCTTTTACTTCCCATGGAATTTCCAACTGTATTTTATTTATCTTGACAGACTAAGTGAGCGTAGTCTTAAACTATCTCTCTAAAATAAGCTGGTTTCTAATTATGCTGCTTGTCAAATGTCCTAGAGTGGAAATCCCTTTTTAAAGCATTCTCGAAATTTGCCAGCAGAGATTTCTTCCCATTGATTTCCAAAGGAAATAATTCTTGGACTCTCCAAGTTCCTCTTCGTCTGATTATTTCTTGGTATTATTTTAGCCAGAGTGATTATGAGGTATGATTTGAGTCGAAATACATCTAATTATAAACTTATTTTGCCCCAATAAATGGTAGGTGATTTGCTTAGGTGTGGATTATACTTTGAAATCTTTTTCCTTCAGATATATTATTCATTGTCATTGTGATTTTTTGTCACAAATGAGTTGCCTGACATCAGACTGTTTTTTATCCCACACACTATAACTTTTTATCTTTAATATTTCATGAGCATGTTTCTAACTGTCGTTTTTGTGGGTGTTTTTTTTTTTTTGGTTTGTTTGTTTGTTTTATCTATCCATCACTATGTGGATCCTTTTTTATTAGGCCAGAATATCTTTTATTTTTAAATTTCTTTATTTCCTGTTCTCTTTGCCTTTTCTTATTGATTGTACGGGGTAACTGAGCATTTCTGGATTGATCCTCTAGCTCTCAGTAATTATTTTATTTATTTTTTTAGAAATATTTTTGCCCTATCTTCTGAAAGAAGTCTTCTTACTTATTTATTTACTTATGTATGTTTCTTCCACATTTCAATAACTACGTATCTACCTCCTACAATCTCTCTCCCCACCTTTCCCCTGTCTTCCTTTTCTCCTTTTCATCTCACCCTTCCCCTGCTTCTCTCTCCCTCCTCCTCCTCCTCCTCCTTCTCTGAATGCATTTTTAGAATTGATAGTTTTATATCTTGACTTGTCATTGGAGCAGAGCTACTCCCTTACTGGAATATTTCAGAAGGGATAGGGGTTCCTGTTATATTGCATCATGCGTTGACACTGGAGGGGGGATAGTTCTGTACTCGAAGAACTGGGAGAACTGAAACGTTAGACATCTCAGCACAAATTTAATTGGGGCCAAGTGGACTATCCAGCAGTCCTGGAGAATTGAACGTTCAGTCAGGGGCTTGAGAAAATCAAAGAGCTAATTAGTACTCAGGAAATATTGGCTCAGGAGAAGGAGCCCAGAAGGACACAGTGCACTTTCCTGTGCGTGGGAAAATCCTGACCCAGACAAACCTAATGCTGTGCAGCCAGGATTGAGAAGTTTAAGTTGGCACATTTACCCATGGATAATAAATTTAATCCAAAGACAGAGAAGTAAAAATACACAAAGAAGTAATTACAATATGAAAAGTAGATTGGGAGGAAAGCTCAAGCCATAGGCTATGGTGTAGCAGTATGTAAATATGGCCATTTGGCTTTCAATTTATTTTATTGTTCCCATCACTATTTATCTGTTCTATGCCCTCTTCTACCTCCACCCACCCCTTCCTACTGCAGTCACCACACCTTTGTCCATGTCCATGAGTTCTCTCAAAGAGGAGGAGAGGGGACACACATAGTTATGAAGAAATTGACACAGTTTTTAATCCACATGATAACAGTGATACAAAGAATTAAACTATCATCTAATTAGATCCATAAATCTACATTATTTTTACTTTCTCTTTTCCCACTTGAATACTATAAAATTGTATAAGGCATGCATTTTGTTGATTTATAAAAAGAATATTTTTGTCAGCTTAGATATTACGTGCATAAGCATGAGATCCTATGCTTTCTCGAGGAATTGTCTTGAATAAAAGTATTTAAAGTAAGTATGGGGAAAGCCTTATTTTATTGCTCTGGATGTAAATAACATACCTTCTATTGAAAAAGTATTTTTTTTCATTGTTGCTTATAAGTGGAAAACAAATGTTTCATACTTAGCCTAGTACTGTTTTCTTTTAAAAGAAATCTTTCCCAATGACATCCTTTATTTTTTCTACCTTTCTCTGTCATGACAGAAGCTGAACAAACCAATTCTTTTATCAGTACCTAGTAAATCTGGGAAATTCATTCCTGAAGGTGAAAAACATTTTAAAAGAAGGCATTAGCATAAACTTTATTTAACCAGTTCCCAATATTGGTGCTCTTAACAATCAAGGAAGAGTCAAAGGAAATATCATATTCATGAGTATAAAGATTATAACACTCTTAATACTCTAGTTTCTCTAGGAAAAAATGTGGTGCGCAGCTATAAATACAAAGCTGTCCAACAAGACATGCTTCTTTCTGCATAGAATGACACCACTTGAGTTTCTGTATTTTATACTGAAGATTTAGCTCAGTACACATGCCAGTACATTATTTTATGATGGCTCACCATTACTGTATCCCTTATATCCATGGAAAATGCCAATCTTTCTTAGAGAGAGCAAATTGTTTCCAGTCAAGGCAGGAGAACTTCAAAGTAGAGTAAGTGAAAACAGAAATGTAAGGGTGTTCTACAAGAACAGCCGCGGCACCAGCATACACCCACTCTGTCCCTCAACTCTGCTCTTTCCTTTGCTTTATGGAAGTACTAAAAATGAGCAATATGACATCAGGACATGCAGAATCCTCCTGGTGTGCCTAAAAAGTGGCCTAATTGATTCTTGCTCCTCCTGTCTAACTTTTTAAAATGAGACAAAGACTGACTGGTTGTTTTCCTTTTTGAAGTATAGAACTGATACATTCCTTGGGGGTGATGTATTCTTTGGGAAGACTCAGAGCTCATGGGGTTGACCTTACATTGTCCTTGTAATCTTGTCACTTTTGCATGTGTATTACCAGTTTATCACTATTTTATGAAACCCAGAGTTCAATGAATAATTCAAAAACCTTTGTATGAAGTATTTAATGTTTCAACCAATGTTTCCTCAAACTGAAGGTATCATCAAGAGACTTCAGGTACCTGTGGCTACTCTATGACTAACCAGGGCAAGACTATGTGGGACAAAATGTTCATTAGCAAAGTAATCTATGTTTGAGTAATTATAACACATGAAATAATGCTATTTGATGTGTTTGGGGTTGTTTTTTTTTGAGAATTAAGTCAAGGTTTTATGCAAAGATCAACTATAAAACAATTTGCACATGGACTGATTGTAGAAACAAACACAAATATTAGAAATTACACACCAAAAAGGGAATATTTTAAAAATTTTACAAATAATAAGCAATGATTAGGGACCTTGAAAATTTGACTTATAAGGAGAGCTTATAAAATATACTCACACCAGGGGCTTTTCTGCATAAACACAACATTTTAATGAATAAACACAAAACCAAATAGGAGAGATGGTTATTATAGTAAACGCTATATATTATAATGGTTAAAATACATTCTGCAAATACGAATGAATTTAATAAAAATATTTTGTTTAGTTTTGTCTTCTTTTAATGACAAATCAAGGATTGGAAAGATGACTAAACTTATGACCGGGGTGGGGGGGAATAGGAAATGCAACATACAGCACTTTTATAAATATCTGCTTGGTAGTGTAGGGGTGGTATTTTGAAGACTTATCCCTGGGTCTATGATTTTATAGAACAGATGAAAAGAAAATCTCCATTTTTAGCAGCCAACTGCTTAATGTCAAACAGATGTTTTTATAACCATGATTATAGGATTTTATTTAATTCAGAACAAAAGTATCCAGGTCTTATCTTGGCATAATAGCTGTCTTTGTAATGATGATAGAACACAGTTTAAACATTACACTAAACTATCTATGAGTGGTCAACCAAGCAATACTTAATTAGCCAATTATTTAGGGAATTTCTGGTTTTGGTGTAGTTTTACAAAAGGAGTTATTCCTGGCTTGTTTGAGCTTGAGCCCAACATTGCCCATATTTATTGTTTTTTATGTTACAAATTCTCTTTGATGCCCATCTTGATTAAGTTAAAATCAGTTCTTTTTTCCCCTTTTAAAGGACACACATATGGAAGTATCGAGATTTTTTTCAGGATTCTGGTATATCTTTATGTGTACATTTGAACCAGCTATGGAAAATAAACCCAAAATTAAGGACAGGATTTGTTCTGCATGGCTTCTTTTTGAGCCACAATACAAAACAAAAGCTAGCTGAGGAAGCTCACTCGCATTGTAATGAACTGAAATAGCATATTAAATGATTAGAGCAAGAAAATCTTTAGTGTTCTTTCAAGGCATTGTCTATTTTTCTATGTCCACTCTTCAATTGTTTTCTAGATCATGTTGCCCAAATAAATGGGATTGTACAGAATACCAATTTAGCCTATCTGAAGGCATGGTGTAGATAAGTGTTACTCAAAGTGTAGTCTGCAAACTCAATACTATTCCCCACAGAACAGGACTGCTCCTGGTCCAGGAGGAGATAAGAACAGAAATTGAGAAGAAATGTTTAGAAACTTTGATAAAAGTTTGACAGTAATTTTATGTCTGCTAAACTAGTAATTTAAAAATGAGCTTGTATTTTATGCTTTTTTTCCCATTGTATTTTTATTCTGTTTTACAAATACAATATTAGTTTGTGACAGATTGGGGAGGAAATTTGGAGAAGCACTGGACCACATTCAAGGCTGCTAGTGGGAGAGGAGAGGGCAACTGTGAGCATTTTGAGAGCTAGATGGTCCAGGATTGAAATTAGCAGTGATTCAGATAGTAATGCACATTGAAGATGAGATTTTCAGCACAGCCTCTTCTAACCCATCTACATGTAATTGACTCTGCCAACTCCCTCTGCAAATCTTCCTCACCAGTGGCAGTGGAGTGCTGAATGCCTGCCAAAACCAGGCTACTCTTTTGAATGCCCCAAAGCCCCACCATTTCTTTGAATGTTTATTCAGAATCACTTGTTTTTATCCCTAAATGATTTTATGCTAGTTGTAGCTGTTTTGTAATTATGTAATTTAATGAAAAGTTATATAAACCAATAAACTATGAATGCATAAAGCTGTTGTTTTCATGATAACTAAGCTGAATGCTTTGGGAAGATTCAAGAAAGTCTAATTGACAAAAACAAAAACAAAAAATCAACAACTTTCTCTTCTCTAGAAAATGTAGAATTTGGTCCTGTTAGATAGCTATAAAAGTTTGACAATAAATGTTAAAAAAATGTACACAGATTTTGCACATGAATTCCTTCTCAGTTGGCTTTAAGTTTGTTTCATCTTAAAATAATTGAAATTAAAAATTATAGATGATGTATAATTGATGTGAATCATAGAAGAAAGACTATTAAAAACTGTAATTTTTCATTATCTAGTTTCAAATTTGTTAAAGGGCTTCTTCTTTAAAAATTAATAGATATTTAATATTCAAACATTTTTTAATTTGCCTGAGCTATCCAAATTTTTCACTTAATTAACCTATTTATATCCAATCATATTGGATGAAAGAACTTATATAATTTTACCTAGTGTTTGCACATTTTCATACAGCCCTTCATTGCCATATTAACTGATTAGTCATTATTTATGACTTAAACAAAATATATATTTTCTAATTTGTTAAAAAATAGAATTAGGTAGAAATCTTGACAAATTCTCCTTTGGTTCAGTTCATCACTGCCATTGAAAGCTAATTTGCTCAGATAAGGGCTTAGCTTTAATTAATACTTTTAGAATTTTATTATCTGCAAATGTCACATAGGAAATAAATAGGCTTGTGGAGAAAAAAATAAGACTTGACTTCCATACTTAGGAAGTGGTACATATTCAATTTTTTATTCATTCAACAACATAATATGTGCTTGTCACTACTAGACTTCATAT
The DNA here is from genome assembly GCF_000147115.1 of Myotis lucifugus. Taxonomy (NCBI): domain Eukaryota; kingdom Metazoa; phylum Chordata; class Mammalia; order Chiroptera; family Vespertilionidae; genus Myotis; species Myotis lucifugus. The sequence continues at coordinate 2,624,659 of NW_005871112.1, read as the reverse complement.
CTTGAAATTTAAAAAATGCAGAATTTTCTTTTCAGGAGCCTACAACCTAGAGAGAAAGACAAATGTGGTAACAGACTAATTAGCATTCAGATTGGCAGGGATTCATGCAAGTGATGTTCCTTGAGAACCTTCCTGAGAGTACCCAGAGAGGAGACAGAACTGCACTCCTCCTGTGCCCTTTATTGCCTTCTCCAGTGAAGTAGTAGGTGGGAATGGAGAGCAATGGAGATGTGGTCAGAAGCTATAAAAACACTTTTACTTTTATCTTCTCAACATCAGTCTCTTGTGATAGGCTTACAAATATGTTTTTTTCTTCTTCTTTATGCTTACCTGTATTTTTTCAATTTTTAAAACTAAACATCCATTGTTTTCATAGTTAGAATGAGCTGATAATGTTTATTTTCAAATGCACTGTTGAGTGTTAAGGACTTAGCCACAGAGCCCATGTAGCTTGGGTTGTGTTTCGAGAAGTATCTCCTGTTTGTGAATATCTTTAGTGGTGATAAATCTAAAACGATGTTTCTGCTGCCTGAGAAACAAAGTAGACAAGCCTGCCCACTGCCAGACAACCTCTGGGTTGTAAATCCAGCTGTTCCTAAACCAGGAGAGGATCGCTTTATGTAATAGGGATTTTGCCTGAGGTTGAAATACCTACACGAATTAAGGAAGGACATCCATTATCTTACAGTAGATATCTTCCTTTTATTTTTGGTTCTTCTTCCATTCTTTAATATATAAAAGTCATACATTCATAGATTATATCTTAGTATTATTCTTTTTATTTTAGATTATCTGGTGTAGAGAGGTCCATATTCTAGGTGTGTTATTCCAACACGTCTTGGCAGCCCCTCTCTTGTAGGTTTGAATAACTCTAACAAGACAATTAGAGGTCTGTTTACATAACTAAGTCATCAAAAGGAAATAATATGTGGCATACAAAGAAGGAAGCAGATCTTTTTTGGATGCAGTATGTGCTATGGCTAAGGTCCAGTTCCTGTTAATTTTGGTATTACTTGGCATATTTTAATGTCAGAAATATTACTAATATATCATTTTGAAAAACATCAAGCAATACTTTTATCACATTTAGCAGAAAACAGCATAATTGTTTTGACTGTATGGGTGAAACCACCCTAAGCTCATTTAATGAATGACTCTTTAATTATGTACAAGTTTTCCCTTAATTAGATAAAATATGTGTAGGTGCTTCTCTTTGTGTGCATAAAATGTTCTACTTTAAATACAGTACTAAATAGGCATAAGCATTTATCAATTTTTGTTTTGTTCTGTTTGGGTTTTCTCCTAAAATTTCAATTTACTGCATATATATACTAGTGGCCTGTGCACAAAATTCTTGCACGGGTAGGGTCCCTAGGCCTGGCCAGCAATGAGGGCCGATTGGGGCCTTACAACTGCCTGCCAGGGCCTCCCTTCCCTGGCTGTCAGCTACCGGCTAGGGCAGCGGTTCTCAACCTGTGGGTCGCGACCCATTTGGGGGTTGAGTGACCCCTTCACAGGGGTCGCCTAAGACCATCGGAAAACACATATATAATTACATATTGTTTTTGTGACTAATCACTATGCTTTAATTATGTTCAATTTGTAACAATGAAATTGGGAGTCACCACAACATGAGGGACTGTATTAAAGGGTCGCGGCATTAGGAAGGTTGAGAACCACTGGGCTAGGGCCTTCCTTTGTTCTACGCCACCCCTGGTGGTCAGCACACGTCATAGTGTGCGATCGGTCTCCCAGTAGGACTCCCATGGGAACAATTTGCATATTAGGCTTTCATATATCTATCTATCTATCTATAAATATATATATATATTTCATATATCTATCTATCTATATATATATATACATATATATATATACATATATATATATATATATATATATATATATATATATATATATATGTATATAGATGTATATGTACATATACATCTCCCTGGTGTTGAGTTGTATAAGTTCTTTATATATTTTGGAAATTAACACTTTATCAGATGTATCATTTGCAAATATGTTTTCCCATTCAGTGGGTTCCCCTTTAATTTTGTTGATGATTTCTTTGGCTGTGCAGAAGCTTTTTAGTTTGATGCAGTCCCATTTTGTTTATTTTTTTATGTTTGGTTTCTTTGCCGGAGGTGATAAATCAGCAAAAATATTGCTATGAGAAATGTCTGAGGTTTTACTGCCTGTTTTCTTCTAGGATTTTTATAGTTTCAGGACTCTACACTTAACAGGCGAATAACTGGCCGATTTTAAAGCCCATCTTTGGCAATTATCTGCTAGATGACAATCAGATTTACTTTACTTCAGCCCCTAAGGAAAGATAGCAAATACTCCAAAGGTCTCAAATGACATTGTGCTCAGTTTATTAAATTTTCTGGCATGACCGTTTAGAGAATCCTATCAGTAATATCTCTGGACATTTCATCGGCATTTGAGGGTTTTTTTTGTTATCCTCTGATATTCACTTATTGAAAATTTTGTAATGAAGTGGTATTAAATTATTCCTCTTCATAACTGTCTGATTAGCTGTGTGCATATGAATTTTTTTCCTCCAATTCTAATTTTCATAAGCATTTTTGGCAGACATTCAATGGCATTCAGTTTTACTAATGTCTTTATAACAATGCCAAATAGTTCACATGAGATGAATGTGTATGTATGTGTGCCAGTCCTCTACGCTTGACACTTCAGTGAAAGATGCTGTTGCCTCATGGAATCCAGCCCACTGGAGGAAACCAGCTTGCAAACCAGTGATAGAGTTCAGGCATTTTGCTGGGATCATTACTGACATTTGTGCTGCTAACTCTCAGAATACAGCTTCAGGATTTAGTAATATTCCTGAGCCACACAGTGGTAACATACAAGACCTGTTTGAGTTCACAATTTCCTGACTCCAAAGTGAATCATCATGTACAATGTATAGAGGGATATCATGCCCATTTGTTGACCTGGGAGACTCAAGTCAGATACATAGATTAAGTAGGAAAGTTTATTTTATAATCTAGAGAATCATTCCCTTTGCTACGTCGAGTTTATCACGTAGTACTAAAGTGCACGTTCTATAAGAAGGAAGAAGGGAAGAAGGGGGAGATTATATATATGTTCACTTTAGCCTACTTTTCCTCCAGCCTAAAGTTTCTTGGGTAGATGAAGTTTAATTAATCTTTAAAATACTGTTCCCATCCTCACTTCTTAACCTTTTTAAGACTTTCCGTGTGTGGCTGTTCTGCCTTCCATCTAACTTACAGACATCCTTCCATGTAGAGATTGAGAACATCTGGTTAACACCCTCTTGGTAATAACCTTCCATATTTTCTTGATTTTGAAGTAGAATTAGACACCATTATTCTTAGGAAATGACATTTTTATATCGAAGTTCCTTAAACGCCATGCCTTGTGAATATATACTTCTTCTGTGGCTCTCAGACATTTCCCTCTCAAGAGGTTTTCATAATTCTGGAAACATTCCTCTTTCTCCTGGAATTCTGTTGCCAATTACTTTGTTTGTGCAGCTGAGCATAATTTGTCCCAAACCCAAAACAGGAAATTCAGGAACAAACTTTAGTTTCTTAGGTGTTTTGTCCTTATTGGAACAAATACACTGTGTATTTTCAAACTGTGATTTGGGGTTCAGGCGACCTTGAAGTGTTGAAGGTCAAAGGTGTCACTGAAGTGCTGTCCTGTGTCAGGCCTACTTTGTATGTAAATCATTTTAGCTATTTAGCAGAGAAGAGATATGAATAACTTACATTTGGCGGGTTTAAAACCAGATTTCCATTGCGAGGTGCTAGCATATTTTTCAAATTATTAGCTGCAGATATTAAAAATAAAAGTCCAGGACTATGAACAAATGTAATTGAAATCATTCTCAGAGAAGCTATATAAATAAAGTCTATCAATTACATAGACTTTACATAGCTTGTTTCCCCTTGCTTGTAAATTACCATTGGGTATAAATGTTTTCAATTTATTTTTTCAGTGGGAAGACGTATGCTCAATAACAGAATATTGCGGGAAAAATAAAAAGGGGGATTATTTTTGTGAAGGGGCTTCTTATCTTGAATTCATATTTTGACTTATATGAACATAGTTGAAGTAATTAAAATTGATCTGTGTAAAGACAAAATTTATTTTAATGCTCTGGAATAAAAATTAATGCATCTCTAATATTTTAGTGAAGTCAACAGGAGATTTCTATTAAAGATTGAACATATATTTGTTGTTTAAATGATAGCATCTCAGGAGAACTTTATAGAATGCAAGAGTATCATGATAGAGAACACAGAGTTGGGAAATTTAGTTCCTGTGTTTTATGAAAATTTATCTTACCAAGGCTGTAAGTAATCAAGCTTTCCAAGACATCACACCTTTTCTAGTGAATTAGGGAAATATGACCTTTCTGTTTGTTACAGAAACCAGTACTGGTGTGTGCAGAAGGGAAAAACAAATGTGTATTTGTTACAAGAGAGCTCCCTTATCAGTTAGGAATCCCTGTCAATTGGCTCCAATACGTTTGCATTCTAAATTATTTTATCAGTTATTTCTTAAATATTGATTATTCTTTAATATTTTGCTTGTACAAATTAATCCCATATGTAAAGTTTCCCAAGGAAAATATTGGATTAACATGGGGAGTTTCTTACTGTGTAGAACTTTCTAAAGAGTTTGAATTGCAAAATTTTATTAAATCATATTCTCTACCTTAGAAATTTAAAGGAACTTTTCCCCCTAAAATGTTGCAAACATGCTTGGTATGAATAACTCAAGTACTCTTGAATGTTAGCAAGTTATAAATTGTAATTAATTATACTTTAAGAAAAATAATATACTTCAATATTAAAGATACATTACTTACAGAAAACTACAAACATTTCTGTTTATAACTTTTTCACCTTTTTTGTTTTTTCTGTCTTTACTTAACATTATTGCAATTACCTGAAAACAATAATGTGCTTGAATCCATTATATGTGAATTGAATGCAGCTAACATCAAGATGACTTGGAAATTATAATCAGCTAAAGATAGGGAATAAAGTCTTATAACCAAAGGTGACAAATGGTACATCCAGGGGGAAAGATGACACTGTTTTTAAGGTCCTGAATAGGACAGAATTGACCTTGAGTTTCTTTTTACTGTCAATACTGTGGAAGCCTGTTGTGCTCCCTGTTGTTTTATTACTTATTTTTAATTTCAATTACAGTTGACATTCAATATTATATTAGTTTCAGGTGTATAGCATGGTTGATCTTGAGTTTCTTATATGACATTTTCAGGACTATTATAAACCTTGGTTTACCTAAATGTACTTGCAGAGGTCTAGAATGGCACTATTGTAGGGGTGAAGTCAAACACGTCTTAACCAACTAATTTTTTTTTCACTCATGAATTTCCAGTTACCCTGTGTTGGACATTTTAAGCTCTGCCTCATCTCCTCTTCACCCACCTTTTATTCCAGCAACCAGATGAAGGCAGACTAAGATACAGCTTCCGTTGGCTATACTTCTTCCTCTCTAATTTTCTGCTCCGAGGCATCTCAGACACCACCATGGGACGCCAGCAGGGACTCTCCCCTGTACTCATCCATACATAGCCTGGAGATCTGAAGGAATTAACTTTGCTTAATAAGGGCGACTCTTACTAGGGGAAATGGTGAAAAAAAAAAAAAGCTCTCTTTTTGTGTTGCTCTGTCAGACTATTCTTAAGCACATTATACATAGTCCCTCAAAGGGTCACGGTGAAATCAAATCTGAACCACCCACTGTGTTGACTAAAGAACACAACTCATTCTGGTGTTTCCTGTGTACTGATGCATGCTACCTTCCTCCCTCTGGCTCCCTGGTATGACTTCCCAAGTAAAATCCACGCATGCCTGCTTGGATTCCAGGCGCTGCTTTCCCGGGGGATGAGCACAGGAAAAGAGATGACACATTATTTTGTGTTTTCTCAACCAGGAACATGGCATGTATCTTAGCTTTCTCATGTTCATACTTGTGACCTCAGGATAATTTTATTCATATATGGATTGCATACTAGTTGCTAATTTTGATTTCTGTGTTTTCCACTTTTGTGCTTCTCTGAGATACTTTACTGCAGCATTTTATAAGTGGTTATTGTTGATATTTAGAAGGCAATTGATTTTAAATACTTCCCTGATATACCCAACTACTTCTTAGAGTTTTAGTTCTAAAGATTGTTTAGCTGATTCTCTTGGATACTCAAGGAAGACAGTTATATTATCTACAATTAATGATGAATTAAATCTTCCTTTCTAACATTTGAATTTTATTTCTTATTTCTTTCTAATTTTATTGACTGAACTCCCTATAATAATACTGAATAATAATAGTAACAGTGCCCCTCTTAATTATTTATTCTGATGTTAACATGATGCTTTTTTTAAACCACTGCTATATTATTATTATTTTTGGAGTTCTGATAGCTACTTTTATCATGTTGAATAAATTTCTTGGCATTCCCACCTTAATAAGCATTTTGCTCAATAGTTGTTGGATTTTATCAAATATCTATTTTACACATTTATCAGATGACTATATGTTATTTCTACTTGAATATTCTAAAGTGAAATTCACATAAAATTATTAAGATTAAATTATATTTGTATTCCTGAAATAACTCTATATGATCATAGCTATTATTTCTTTAATATTACTTTGCATAACAATATTTTATTTTGGGTGTGAGTACCTGGTTTATTAAGTGATAGTAATTTGATCTAATGATGCTTTTTCCTATCATGTTTGCCTACCTTTTTTATGTGGACATCTTGAATAAGGGGAAAATTTGCTCCTTGAAAGTTGATAAAAAATCACCTATGCATACTATTTGTTTGGAATCCTACCTTTAGGATTCCAGTGTTTCTAATATATTCTGTTCTGGTTTGTCTTTCTATTCCAATTATGCCTTCTCAGGTTATATTTGCTGAGAAAAAAATATAAGCTTTCCATCCAAGCTTTTTTAAAAAAATGCTTTATACTGTTACAAAAAATTTGTTAAAAAAATTCTTATAAGTATCGACATACACAATGCATTGTTTGGTCATAATGCAATAAAACTGCGTATTCATTTAAAAATGCTAGCCAATAAGTATGGATATATGTATGTATATTTCTATCTATCATCTATCTAAAACAAATCTCTTAGTAATTTAAGACATGTACCCAGGTGTTTTATTAAAGAGCAATTCAAAACAGAAATTGTAACATTTAATAAAATGGAGATATAAGAACTTTATCCAAACTACGGAATTCAGAATTAAGATTTTTAAATTCACAATACATACAATTAGTAGAAAACACTAAGGACTAAAAGTAAATACACTAAGTAGTCAACTCTAGAAGCTAGGACAAAATTAAATAAATATTAAATAGAAGAAAGTATGTAAAGATAAAAGCAGAACTTAGTGACTAGAAAATAGCAAAAGTGGACTTGATAATAAAGCGAGATCTGGTTCCTTTAAAATGACAATAAAATAGACAAATGATTGGCAAAACTAATCAAGAATAAAGACAGGGAACATAAATAATAATTTCAGCAACAACAAAGGAGAGATTAACAGGCACACATACACTGAAATAGAAGAGAAAGTATATCAATGTGCCTTTGTTCCTTTGTCATTTTAGTACGAGAGTTAAAAACAACTTTGTTGCATGTGTTTCATGAAGAATTATTACACCTTTTCTATTCAGTGTATGTTTTATGATTTTTATCTGATTACTAGGAAAGGAGAGGCCTTCTGGAATTGATTTAAGAATAACTACCAGTTTTATATTTAACGACAGAAAGTGCCAATTTTTAGATACAATGAGCTGTTTAATTTAACACTCCTTAATGCAAACTTCATGCAGTTACAGGTGTTTATGTTTTATTCTACCAGTAATACCTACGCTACAGCTTTGCTAGTCAAGGTGCTCAGACCAACAGCATCGCCATCACCTGGGATATATTACAAATGCAGACGCTCAAGGCCCCTTTAGTCCTACAGATTCAGAACCATCGTTCATGAAGATTCCCAGGTGACCCATAAGCACGTTAAAGTGAGAAGCAGTGTTGTAGATAAATACAAAGTTAGGTAAGAGGGAAATGCATAAGTTCAGAGAAAACAACTCTTTCCTAATGAGGACAGTTGAACCTGAGTACCATAGCTAATCTAGAAGTGAAAGGTCAAGTTTACCTTCACATTGAAAGTATATTTACTTGCTTTATTGAAACAAATTCTAATATTTTATTTTGATTTCTGATTATGTAAGTGTGAAAATAAAACATTTTTGAAAGCCCTTGGATGCAATTATAATATTTAAAAAATGACTTCATAATGGACAACGCTTACCATTGAGTTTTTAAAAAGAAGGGGGGCGGGGAGCCACTGTAGAACAAATATCTGTGGTTAAAAATCTCATCATCTGTTAAACATATGTTGAATGATGTCTGGAATTGCTTTTATGACATGATGCCGCATTAGTGCAGTTGATGGAAAATTGCTATTATTATTAAAAGCAGCAATTTTATTTACTTTTAGGATAGCTGATTAAAGTAAAACTAGAAAAAGAATGACTTAGAATTTCTAGTTTGTTCAGACCTTCTCCTCCTTTATCCATAAAGAGGGCAAAATGCAAACAAGAATTTGCAGATGAATTAATGAAATAAAGGAAGTCTCTAGCACTAATTAAAACTAAAAAGGATGAACAGATGGTCCTAACACAGCTGGAAGTATTTCCATGAAATTCTGCCCATGTGTTTACTAAGGCAGCTCTGTTGCAAGAAAACACACCTGTTTACTTTTCTAAGCACAAAAATGATATAAGATATTATTTTTATTTACTGCTATTTTGGTTTTGAAATCATCCCTAAGTCTTTCAGTTTTGGCTGTATCTAGGGATAATTAGCCTTAAGTAACCTAATAGGATACATGTAAGTATGTGTTCCCAGGGGACCAATAATATTAATCATGACATTCAAATGGCAAGGTGATCATTTCCTACTTATTATTATTAATTATTTTTGCCTACATGGTCAAAAACACCCACTGAAAGGGAGAAAAAGAAAAGTATCAAAATAGTGAATCTATTCATGTAATTGATTTTAAATAAAGTTTTTAAGATTTCTAATATTTAAAATTATTCTCTAAGTCTTATTTATTATTCATTGTCCTGGAATTTGTATCATATAAAGCAGATGACTAAAGTGACCAAGTTAGCTACATTCAAATGATAAATAATTTAACATATAGCAATTATTTTATTGCTTCCTAATAGAAATAATAAATACTTAAAAACAAAATAATCTATTAATAGATTTATTTTGTATATTGTAAAACAAAAACAAACAAACAAAATAAATATGGTCTTTGACAAACAAACAATAAATAAATAAATACTCAAAAACAAAATTTCAAAGATTAGGGGAAAATATTACTATTGGCCTGTCCTTCAAGTCTAACCATTTTTAACAGTTCGATACTTATTTTTGAATATCTGTCTTTCTATACATTTTCCTATTGTATATACTTATAATTTAGCTTTTATATAAAACGTTATATTCCATTATCTAGTATTTATTTAAGCAACCAGATAATTATTGAGGCATTTTTAACAAAAACCAACCACAGACCCAATCAAGAGTAATATGACAGATAACTCCATATTTTACTTGACTTCATTACTTAAATTTTGTTTTTTACTTACAGGGAAAAAATGATACATTTTAGCCTGAGTCCAAATCTTACTGGTGTCCACATCCTTTTTCTCATATCAATAAATCTATTAAACACTTATCATGAAGCTGGTACGAAGATTTTTATTGAAAATATTAAAGAAGGACAAGGAAAATCACTATTTTTGCCCTTTGTCATATGCATTGTATTCATTCCCTTCAGCTGGCACAGATAAGTACCACAAACTAGGCTGCTTTAAACACCGGAAATTTATTCTCTCAAATTTCTGGAAGTTGGAAGTCTGAAATCAAGGTATCACATAGTGGTGATCCCTCTGAAGGGTCTATGAGAGGATCTGCCTCCATCATTATGTTATCGGAGAAATGTGTGGATTGCCTTTCTTCTTTGCTAGTGGGAATGGGGTTCTTGGGCTACTGCTGGTATAAGAATTTCCACGGGAGCATTAGATGTGGTGAAAAACTATCTGCATGGAATTACATCCCTTGGCTTCAAAAGTCCTATTTCCCTTAATCCAGCCTTGGAAAGGTGCAGCTGGGGCTAGAAGCAAAGCCAATGTTCAGAGTTTCTGTTTCATGGTGGAGCTGGGTCTGGTGTACCATCAGGCTAGTTGTAGCCCATTAGTCCATCGTGTGTGGGGTCCCCTGGCTATACAGACAAATGCAGGAGCCTGAGAGCCCCCAAAAGCCAGGAGTCAAGCACAAGCAAGCAAGAGAGGCTGGAGAACTAACTCCTTTGTTAAGAAGATTAAGTATCTCCTAACTTGCAGTGGCCATGCCTACTCTAGCCAATGACCTGTTCTCAGGTGTGACTGACAGACAAAGTACCTTCCCCTATGTCACCCAGACTTTACTAGGCATGAGTCTGTTCTTCCCCATCCCAGTCCCTTCCCTCATCAATCTGCAGTGAATGGGCTGGTGGTACCCAGGGGAGAGTTAAATTGCAGCTTCCTGGCAAAGCCTCACAAATGGCATGCCTATACTATTTGGCCTTTCTTTTGCTCCTTTCCAGTTATTAATAACTGGGTTCATTACAATGGTATCAATCACAGGATCCTTTTACCATGTGTCTCTTTTCCTCTTCCTATGAGGACACTGGTCATACTGGCATAACAACCCTCCCCCTTAACTTGATTACATCTCCAAAGAGCTTATTTCCAAAATAAAGTCACATCCACAGGTACTGGGGGTTAGGATTGCAACAAATCTTTTTTGGGACATATAATTCAACCCATAACAGACATTTATATGTGACAACATTTAGTTCAATGTCAATAATATTTGTGAATTACATGCTTCATTTAGGGGTACTTTACATTTTAAAATCACTTAAATCTTTTGCCTAACAACAATCCTTTGTATAGGTAGAGCTGATATACCTGCTTTACGATGATGGAATGATAACATGATTTGCAAATAGCCAAGCTTTCCCCCTGAACACCCAGAACCCCTGGGACAAACGACAAGGAACAGGGGGAGTGCTCTTGCCAACAGATTGTGAGGAACAGAAGCATTAGTCAAATAGACTGCAAGTGAGTGAGGTAGGAAGTGGAAGATGACTGCAGCCTCAGAGATCCAGAACCAGAAGATTTAGTATTAACTAATCCCACATTGGGATTTCTAACCTACAGAAAAGAGTACATAATAAATGTTGTTATTCTAAGCCTGTATGTTTTGGTGTCACTTGTTGTCCAGCAATAGATAACTAATACACTTCCTTATCCACTTCTACATACCATCTACATCTAGAAATGTAAGTCCTCATTTAACAACCTTGATAGATTCTGCAACTTTAAGTAAAATGATGTATATCAAAACCAATTTACCATAGGTTGATATCCTATCTAATAAAAGACTAATATTCAAATTGACCATCACTCCAACACACAAGATGGCCACCCCATGTGGTCAAAGATGGCCACCCCCATGTGGACACAAGATGGCTGGCAGAGGAGGGCAG
>NW_005871112.1:2564050-2612664 GCF_000147115.1 Myotis lucifugus | reverse complement strand
GCAGGGAGTGGTTAGGGGAAATCAGGCAGGCAGGCGAGCAGTTGGGAGCCAGAAGTCCTGGATTGTGAGAGGGATGTCCAACTGCCCGTTTAGGCCCCACTGGGATTGGGCCTAAACGAGAAGTCGGACATCCCTGGAGGGGTCCCAGATTGGGGAGGGTGCAGGCTGGGCTGAGGGACAACCCCCCCCCCCCCAGGGCACAAATTTCATGCACTGGGCCACTAGTAAACAGAAAAGTTCCTATGACATCTATAAACATTATAACAAAATAAAGGTGAATGGAATCATGTTATTTGAGGACCTACCATAGTCAACCAAAGACTTTTTATATTTTTATATAAGGTGTTATTTTTCAGCTTTTTTCTCAGCAAACTTCACCTTTTTTCTAGTGTTCATGGAAAGGATAGTGGTTGTACCCATAGAATCTATGACAAGAGAAGAAAATGACAAAATTAGTAATAACAATTGTATAAGCTATAAAAATTCTAGAAATTCAGTATATTCAGTATTATGTGCTAATAATAAAATATCTCTCCCTTTGCCTGGCAACTCAGGTTAACCTAAGTGTGTGTGTGTGGTGTGTATATGTGTGTGTGTGAGAGAGAGAGAGAGACAGAGAGAGAGAGAGACAGAGAGAGAGAGAGATATGCTGATGTGTTTGAATGGTTTATATTAGTTTTTAAATCTTATGGGTGAAACTGTAATTTTTAGGGCAAGAGCCATCATTATAAATAGTTAAAGGAAGATAGTTCATGGTATATGAATATGCTTAGCTTCTTTAGTGTATGTTTTTCCACTATAAATAAATAATAATGTAGTTGAAGAAGCTTTTACCAATGGCAATAGCCATATTGACTACAGGTTCCCCAACTGGATTTTTCCAAATTAGAACAGCAGTTGCTTATAGTTAAATTTTGATTTGTTACAGATATACACTTTCAGTTTAAAGATATATAGCTTTGGAGTGAGTATGGAATTTTTCTTTTTTGGTTCATCTTTTAAACAAAACTAAAGTATGTAATTTTGTTCCTCTGAATTTGCTGTCACTCTTGGAAACAGATATTTGTTGATAATTTCTGCGGATAATGGTTGTAGTCAAATCATGTGGCTAAGCTCTTCAGTCACTTATATCTTATAATTTAACTTGATATACTATCTTAGGAAGAAAAGAACAATGAATTTTTCATCTTATACTTTTGTTTTCAAGAGGAGTTTCTAAATTAAATTCCCAGTGCAATAGGGGAGAAATCATATTCCTGCTATGATCTCAAAGACATCAATTTTTGTTATCACCCGACTTTAATTTAGTGTATAGTTTTCCAGTGATTAATGACCAGATTTAAAGATAATCTCAGAAATAAAGATTGAACATACCTTTTTTTCTAATATCTGCTATATTTCTTTTCTCTGATACATTATGCTGTATTTTGAATCACTTACTAGGAATTATTTACACAAAATTGTGTGTTCTTGGTGTATCACTTTAAAGGTGCAATCATTCATCAATGTGCAATTCATCTTGATTTCATAGCCGCATGATGAAAATCCATCCCTTAAAGATGTCACGTTTGTACTGATATAAATGAAAATGTTTTTATCCCCTTCTGCAAAAAGTTTGCTCACATAACACTCGTAGATTTAAGGTTCTATAGACAATAAAACTAATTGTGTGTCCATGAGACCTAACATTAACAAATGACCTTTGTTCACTTAAAGATAAGATTTGTTCAGTAATGATATAATCCATAGAGTTCAATACGAAGCCTTAAAACTGTGTTGTTTAACATTTTTCTTAAACAAACTTAATTTAGTCATTTTCAATTGTCTCTAAAGTATAAAAGTACCCTGGAGAGTTCAATTAGAATTTGAAAAATTCATAGACTTTTGAGAAATAGTCTAATAATATGCAATGAGGTCAAGTGCACCTAACATTCTTGGATAGGAAGCCAAAGACTATTTTTTTTAGACTCTTAAGTGTCAGAAAGACAATGGATAATCTGTGATATGATGTTCTTAGTTAATTTTGAGTTGACTTTTGTAAGGCATTAAACAGATTTCTCAAAGACCAATGTGAAAGCCAGCCACTTATTATGAAACTCCTATAAGCAGAACTGGAGGGGGAAAGATTAAAGAAATGCATGAATGCTATTCGACTCTTTCCAACCTGCTATGTCTAGTTATAGAGATTGAAATGAATGGGAATGCATAAATTTCACCCTAGAGAAATGAAAATACATGGGGAATATTCCTTAAAGGGCTTCCATGATTTGGGAGGATTTGGTCACTTCACCTGGATGCAATTTTAACACAACCTTATACTTGCACATTACCAATGATTATAACAATCATTATTTTTGAAAATCAGACATTAGTAAAATACAAAAAAATAAAAAATTCAGTATTTTCCAAGGGTGCACTATTCAATAACCTGATTAATGGTGAAATTGTTACTTTCAAAAACAAAACAGCACTCCATTTCATCTATTTCAGTGATGGCTAACCTTTTGAGCTCGGCATGTCAGCATTTTGAAAAACCCTAACTTAACTCTGGTGCTGTGTCACATATAGAAATTTTTTGATATTTGCAACCATAGTAAAACAAAGATTTATATTTTTGATATTTATTTTATATATTTAAATGCCATTTAACAAAGAAAAATCAACCAAAAAGATGAGTTCGCTTGTCACCTCTAACACGCGTGTCATAGGTTCGCCATCACTGATCTATTTAGATATTCAAGCAAATCAGCAAATTTTGGGCCAATGGAAAATATTTAAAATTCAGCCTGTATTGATTAGAACTCTTCATTTTGTCCCACTGAATATTTAACTGAAGTTAGCCCTATTTATATTTAGATATTCTAAGCTACCATTTACTTCATAAAAGATAATGGATCCACCCAGAAGCAAAATCAAGACCTTTTCCATATATTGTCTACATATACATTTCCATATATATGTATCTGCATAACTTCTCTCTAACAAAACAATGCCCATTTATGGGGGCTATTTATTTTTCTTCCTGGTGGCTCTGTTTGAACCCTCGGATTCCTGCATGGAGTATAGCAACATATTTATGTCTGTGCATTCATGTCAGACCTTTAGGAGGTACTCCCCAGTTTCTACCAGACTGTTTGAAATAGCTCTTTGTCAGTTTCAGTTCACACCCATAAAATTGGCTTTGAGTTTCCACCTTGTTTGAAACTCCCAGGCCAATAACCTCCCTAACCCAAACCAGATGGGAAAAAGTTCACCCAAACAATTTTGAAATGTGTTGACCTTGTCCACATATTACAGCGTAGAAGTTTATAAAATCTAATCTAAAATCCTATTTTCCTTTCCTCAGGGTATGTCAAAGAAAATTCCTGAGCCCTTCTAAGGTCACTTACATGGAGATCTGCAAATCAGCAACATCCCCTTCTCCTCCCTTCACCCCCCCCCAAACTTGCTTTAGTTCCTTGGGAGCCAGCCAGTGGTCTCCCTCCTCCCAACTTTTCAAGGATGGCCAATTAGAATGCCTGAACAATTGCTACATTCAAGAAAGCTGATGCATCTCATAACATAATGGTGACCATAGAAAGCACCCTGAAGAGCCCGCTCTGTATGAGTTCATTCACATAAAGTGAAAAGCCAATCTCTCTTATTAGTCAGGGGCTTGATGATTGGGGGGAAAAAGCTTTTGTGATACTAGTAATGTTCTACCTCTTTCTCTGAGTGCCGTTCACTTACCTGTGATCTCTTCTGTATATAAAATATATATCAATAACATCCTGACTTAAACAATCATATTTTGGTGCATGGTTTTCCTTGCAATCTTTAAGACAGAGCTAGCTCTCTTTGGTTTTCATCCCCAAATTCCTATAGCATGTACTCACTAAGTGCAAGGGACAGCACACTTAGGATGAACAAGACAGTGGGATATGTTAAGGAATGTTCAGCTGCCTTACAAACAGACCTGGATGGAAACATAATAACAGTAAATCACACACAAACTCTTACTTGCTTTTCCTCTTTCAACATAACATTTCAAAACTACCCAAATGTCCTTGTTGCGCATTTGACCCTGAATGGATTCAGGCTATTTCCTGCACTTTCCCAGCAGAGATGTTAGCAGGCACTGCCCTCCCCTAGGGCCTCTCTTTGCTCTGTTGCCATGTATTGTAACTAACTGGCACTGCCCACCTGAGAGCCCATTGAAGAAAACATTTGATGGCCCCTCTGGTTGGTGTGCTTGGGAAAGCTCCCTCTGTGTCCGAGGCTGTCAGTAGTCTCAGAGCAGCACACTGAGTTAATTCTGTGCGGCCGGTTTCCAGATTGAACAGTCAAGGAGCGAGAGGAGTCAGCATAGAGATGCTGGGAAGGGAGTGAAGTCGTTTCTTATTTTGTTAGCCTTCAAATGTTACCCTCGGAACCTGAAAGTCTCTAACTGCGACCTTTCTCTAGGCAAAAAGTTGATGACCTGGGAGTGACTTACTAGAGGCAGGTGGCCTGCACAGGAAAGAAAACAGGACCTCCCCCCTCGCCGGAGTGTGTAATTTGTGGTAAAACTTGAGAGGGCCATTACAGTCTGTTGACAACATTCCTTCCTGAAAGGTCAGGACGCAATGAAGGCTGAGGGGGCAGAGCCAGTGTAGATCCTGCTGTTACTCTGCACCCAGGGTGCTGTGCTGTGGGGGAGCACAGGATACAGTGAGGCAGAAAGTGTGCTGAAGATGGTCGTGATGTCCGTTCTCTGCGTGACATTTTACTTGGAGAGGAAAAAGGGGGGTGGCTATTTTCTCTGTAATCAGCTTCAGAACTAGGGCTGGTGAAAGAGTAAGTTAGCTTTTATGACTATTTCTGGATCCAAATGTTATGCCCATAAGAAATGTCGCAGCCATACCACATCATGACACTCTTAAAAGTTTTTGCAGTATCACCAGCTCCCTGCTAACCACAGCCCTGGGGTATAGGGAGATTATATAGGAAGAGCCTAATAGTCCTTAGTCCTAGGTAGAGTACAGCTACTGTCATGGAGCATTCTTTTACTGCTGGAAATTGACTCAGTGGTCCTATCTCATTCATAGTATTTAGTTTTTATTTACGTGATGTAGAGGCAATGCATCTATTCTAAGAATATTAATTATATCAACTTTGTTGCCTATAACCAGAACAGTTGCTAGAGTATTACATTTTTCAATCATGAGTATGGGGCATAGCTGTAGATGTAGATATGGGTACCAATGGTAGATATACAAATGGATATGAATATGGATTATAGATATGTGTATGGACTATATATGAATATAGGATATTCACATAAAGGAGGTCTAGACATAAAGTGATGAAAGCCATGTTAGGGCATTCTGATGTTTATCAACATGTCTGCCTCTTAATCTTGACAATCATTTCTAAAAATCGAAGTATCTGAGGAAAACTGAACTCTACATGTAATTAAGAAAGTGACTTGGGGTGTGAATGCATAGATACCGTATTTTTCATCTCTGTAGCTCTAGCGTCTTTCTCATAATAGATGATAAATTATTGGTGAATAAATAAGTGAACAAAGGACTAAATGAAGAATACACAAGTCATTTTATCCAGTCTAAATAAGGCCAAAAAATCAGTCTTCAAATGTTTCCTTACCATAGCCAGATCCTGCATATCTGTCTTCCAATTCTGATGGAGAAAAGCTGAGAATTCTATCTCCCTTACCTTACATTTTCTCTAAGTAATGCCCAGGTGCCCCTGTAGGTCTCTGGCAGGCGGGAGGCCAGCTCCCTTGCCCAGCACAGGGATGACTTCCGTGGTGCTGTTGTAGGATAACACGTTTACAGCAGGTATGTCTGCAGCCTACAACCCTATCAACAGCTGCAGCTTTTAAGACCACCACCACAGCAACAAACAGAGATTGAAGATGAATATAGATCCAGGATTTTGTTTATCTCAAGTGAAAAAGACAAGCAATGAGACCCCTGGGAGCCCTAAATGAGGATCTTCTAGAGCTAATTGAGACATGATTAAAAAGATTGTTGTGCTGTATTGCCGACAGTCATTGGGTTTTGTCATTAGGCTCCCAGTGTTGGAGCAATCAAACCGGTTATTATGGCTTTAGCAAGCTGCAGAGCATCTTTTAGTATATATATATATATATATTCTGTAGCACGATAACTTAAGAGTATAAGTGGTTTCTGAAACAAATTCAATAAATATATATATTTTTTAAATTGCTCTCTTTGGTATTATTTATCACAGACTCAGACATATCACTTAAATTCTGTCTTTTTATATAGCAGGGCTGTCCTATATAAATACACTGCAAGTCACATATATAGTTTTTAAATTTTCTTGTAGCCACATTGTAGAGTAAAAAGAAACAGGAAAAATTACATTTAATATTTTTCCTTTAACCCAATATATCTAAAATAATATCTTTTAAACATGTACTCAATATAAAAATTATTGAGATATTTTTCATTATTGTCTTTGTACTAATTCTTTGAAATCCAGTGTCTGTTTATACTGATGGAATATCTCAATTTTGTCTAGCCATTTCATACTTAATGGCTAGGGGTTGTTACATTGGACAGGGCTGACTACAGCTTTTCTTGTGTGGCTATTGTAAGAGTTAAATTAGGTACATCCCTTCAGCTATGCCACTTGAAAATTTCAAGGCTGTGCCTTCTTCCTAGTCCTATCTGTGCTAGTGGAGAAAAAGTTGCTTTCTGAACTAATCATTCTGTGAAGCAGAATTCCTAATGTATCAAAGAATGATCTGATCAAAAAGAAGACATGATGCTTTTCCAGGAAACCATTAATAAGGAATGCTATTTATTTAATTGTATTTTGAGCATGCCCCAAATGATTATTCAGCACTAAGTTACAGCTTTTATATTATAAGGCGCATAACAATATATTATAGACTCCAAAGTCTCATTATAAAAAACAAACAAACAAAAAAACAGAACTACCATTCACAAGATCATCTTGACAGAAATGTTACTGTGCACTAGAAAAGTTTCTTTAGTATTGACTTACCTGGATATGTGAAACCTCTGTCCTCTAAAACATTCAAATTTTCCCACTTATAAGACTGTATCATTTATCAGTATGCTGCACATCATTTCTCTAATTAGTATCATCAAATTATTCTGTAAGAGCTACAAGTTAATTACTTGAGGGTAGAAATTTTTTACTTAAATTTTTTATCTCCAACTTCTATATACTCTAGTTCTTTTCACTATATATTTGAAATGCCTGGTGTGATTTAGAGCAATCAAGAAATTAGGGTTGGGGACCAGGGAGAAGAGTTGGGGAGCTGAAGGTAAAGGCATTTCTACTTGCCATTAGCATGTTGAGCCACCAGTATGTTTAAGAACCATGACTGGCAAATATGTCAGCTAAACAGGCAAGGGCTTGCTTAGCCCGGCTTCCCAACTCTTCTCTCTTTCCCACTCTCCCTTCTCCATTGTCCCTCTGCTTCTCTTCACTTGTACGTGAGACCTACAGACATGAAGCAACAGGCTATAGGACAATAGATGCAGAAGCCAAATGTGAAATAATGTAGTCCATTTGGTGCGTTTGAGGGTAAAATAGTGAAGAAATTTGATCAGTCACCCAATCACACACGGAATTTATATAGAAAGAACTTCTGAGAGGGATCTTGGAAGAGTTGGTTGGAAAAGGTGGAAAGCTTTGGAGGCTAACTTGCAGTACCATTACATTTTACTAATCAGGAATGTTGTTGCCCAGAACACATGCAAAGCAATGTAACAAGGAGAAATAATAGCAGCAACACATCCAAGATTATGGGCTGATGTAGAAAATCTGTTACGTGGCATTGCTGTCAGGGAAATGGAGAAAAGGGAATGGTTGATGAAGAGACACGTCCGTTATCCTTGGATCTGATTAAATGAGGAGGGAGGTTATTCTTGGCTCCCCTTCTTAGTCGATTTTGACATTTAATCAAAATACCATCATTCATGTCTTCAACAATAAGACATCTACACCCATAGTTTCCTGGCCCCTAGTCAACATTGAAATTTAGCCAGTTTTAAGTATTTGTTGTTAAATTCATAACTGGTGTACATTAGAGGATCAGAATACTGTAGTTTTAGGCCCCAAGAAAAGACGAATTGGGAAATGAAAATGTTGCATTTTATTTTTTTCCTTTTAACATTAAGTTTATTTGGGTGGAATTGATTAATAAAATTGTGTAGGTTTCAAATGAGGAATTCTATGTATATTGCATTGTGTGCCCACCACCCAAAGTAAAATCTCCTTTCTTCACCTTACTCTCCTTCCCTCTGGTAACCACCATACTGTTGTCTTATGTCTATGCGTTTTTGTTTATTTGCTTGTCTTGTTTGTTCATTTTTTACTTTTGGTTTCATATCCCCCATCTAAGTGAAATCAGATGGTTCGACTTTTTCTGTCTGACTTTTTTCGCATAGCATGATATTCTCAAGATCCATCCATGTTGTCGCAAATGGGAAAATGTTGTTTTAGTGAAAAACAGAAAGTCTCCTAAAGACTTGGAATCCCACAAAAAAGCCACAAACTATATTAAACATGAATGAAACATAAAGAGCTCTTCAAAACTCAAATTAGGAATAATTAAAATCACTTTGAATTTGCACTACTTTTGGTGATAATTAAAACGTGTTCACAGGATCTCACAAGTGGGAACAATTACAGAGTTATTGTTTCCCAGTGATGTTCGCAAATCATTTAAACAAAAATGATAACAGCACCAGACTTGGTAGAACCTGAGCCCTGTGGGTAGTGAATTGATTTGTTCTTCCATTTATATGAGTGAATAGCATTTACAGGCATCTCTACTTTTGATGAATTGAAATTCCACTCCCTGCTCTATTATTGGGAACTTAGTATTCAGAATCATTTCCTTTTGGTGTAAGATTTTTCACTGCTTTTTTACTAAAGCAAAATTTAGGCTTATATGGTTTTAACAATTCATTTGAATAATTTCAAAGATAGACTCTATTTAAAATCAACAAATTGTGCATGGTGATATGATAAAGCTAAAAATAATGCACTAATTAATAGATCCCAAAATAGGCACATGAAAATCAGTTCTAGTATAATTAATATTTTTAAAAATAACCAATTGCTTGACTATTGAAATAACATGTTTCCTTTATTCTTCCCCTATAAAAAACAAACAAAAAAAACAACAAAACTTGTAAAGAGAAACCATGAAAATTGTTCATTAGTAATTGTTGATAATGTGTTACAAGCAATTTGAAATCTTTTAGAGATTGCAATGGATAATAAATAAATAACACATTAAATTACATTAGCCCAAACTTTATATTTTCCCTAATATATTTATTGAATAGACCTTAAATTTTATCCTCAAACTTAAGATTAACACATAGTCTGTCTCTGTTGACATATATATTTTGTCTATATGTATATGTATATGTATATGTATATGTATATGTATACTTTTATTGCCAACAAATATCCATTGGTGATAATCATATATATTTTTCAATTTAAAACTTTTATTGATTTAAGAGAGAGGAAGAAATAGAGAAAGAGAGTCAGAAACATCAATGAAAGAGAAACATCATTTGGCTGCCTCCTGCACGCCCTTTACTGGCCATCAAGCCTGCAAACCCTGGCATATACCCTGAGCAGGAATGAAGCCATGAGCTCCTGGTTCATGGGAACATGCTCAACCACTGAGCAATGCCAATTTATATTTTAATTAAACTATTTACTGCTGCATATTTTCTACTGTAAAGTAAAAAGTATAGGGCTGATTATAATGCAAAGACAAATACTGATTATTTTATGCATACGTGCATCTACACGCAGGACTGCACAGAGTTGTTATGCAGGGGCCAGGTTGCATAGAAAATGAAGTGGGATGGATGACAGACTCTGGTCAACTTTTACCAGGTGTGTCATGAAATTGATTCACCTGAGAAGCTAAATGTGTTTCCACTTAACTCTTCTGGTTCCAAGTTTAATGTTTGGTCAGTTTTTGAAAATGAAATAATAATCATTATTAATATTACTAGTGCTTCCTTGGCACACTCCAGGGCATACTCCTGTATGCCGGCCTATATGAATGGCTGGGTTGTGCCATGAAATTCCCGACTGCTCGCCTGTGGACCTGATCCATTTCTACAGCTACTGGGTATCTACATCTACTCATTAGCTAATTACTTATGAAAAATATAGGTAATCTTTTACCAGAAGTTAAATGACTTGCTGCAGGGTCTTGTTTATTTGCCTCAGACTGTCCTTTTTGTGAACTGCAAGGACACCTTAAAATGGGTATTGCTGCATCCTTACATGGAATGAAATATAAGGAGGGTGTCACACTCTTGGCATTCTCAGCTCCGAGACCGCATTTGGAATCAGAAGAGTTTATCATCTCTGCAAGCCAAAGAAGACACATACCATATCCTCGAAGGCTCTCAGGGACCCAGACAGTCACATGTAGATTAATATAACCAGACCCTTAGGAAGCTAATAGCTCCCTTGAAACTAGAGATAAATGTGAGGAATTTCAAAATAGCTATATATCAAAACTTTAAATCTGTGGGAAACTTTTGCAACAATTTGTAATCTCCTAAATATGTGCAACAGCAACCCTGACATCTTTGAACTGTGAGTAATGGGATTGCTCATGTGTCTCCTTGCCATATACAGACATTTATTTTTAATACACTACAATATAATTTTCAGTTGAAGATAATGCACGCCACTGTTCTTTAATGATAGTGATGAATATAGTATTGATTAGAAAACAGTCTAAATAACTGGTAATTGATAGGGGTGAGAGAGATGTGGCATTTTTCATCTTCATTTTTGCATAATAATTACATATCTCTCAGCTGCAATAATTTATACCAGGCACAATCAAGAGAATATAATATATGATTAATTTTTAAAACTAAAATGTGTGATGCTTAAAGTTAACATATTCATATGCTATTATTTGCCACTACAAATGAATTTGATGCATTTAGCAGTTTAAATGTATCCTTAAATTCATTTCTTGGATGGCTTGTACATACATTTGTGAAATCGTGATGGTCACAAAAATGCACCCTGAAGATTCTTAAGTCTGTTATAAGTTGAAGTGACTTCTTAGTATGGAAATGCCCACTTCTGTTAGCAATACCAAGAAAGGCACGTTTACCATTGAAGTTTGAATGGCTTTCTGAGAAAGCAGACATGAAAGGAACTAGGAAATGAGCTGGATGTACCCTTCTACAATTTCTAAGATGCCACGATAGTCATTCTTTATAAACCTGACTTTTATTCTTCCCTGAAACTACAGTTGTTTCTTTCTTTCTGCTGTTTGCTGTGGACGTGTGCTTCAGAGTTTTCTGCATATGTTGCTAGGATTGGCTCACAGGAGTTGAACAAACAATTATTTGTAGGTACTAGGATCCCAATCAAGATAGATTTCTTTCAATCTGGAAGACCATTGGATTTTAATAAAAGAAGGCAAGAGTGAATAAATATTTTTAATTAGTGAAAAAAACACAGTGAAGGCATTAATACTGGACAAGTTAAATGGATGAGTATATTACTTTAAAATTTTTCTATTGTGAAAATGTTGATTTGTAGGACTATATACTCTCTAGAAGACAGTTTGGACAAAGCATTATACTAATTTTTGGATATCTTCCCAGGGTATTTGATGATGCTAATAGTCCTGAAGTTTTTTCCAAGATAAGCTTTTCCTTCAGCCTCAAACAGAAGTGCATTAAAAAATATACTTAGAATAACACAACCTTAGAACTTGAAGCAACCTAAAACTCATGCTCGGAACACTGAAGTCATCCATATCTTCGGAAGAAAGATGTCTACAATATATGCCAGACTATTGTCTTCTTTACTTCTCTGACAAGGACTTGCTACATCCTGTGATATCAGTGTACTTCCTGTTTTTATCCTTTGCAAATATCAACATGATACCATCTAAATTAAGGAAAATACCAGTGATTCATGTAGTATGGCTCAAAGCCTGCCAAATACTGGTGTTTCAATACATAGTCATGACTGATGGAATGTCTGAAGGGATATCCTTGGTTCATAGTAGACAGAAGTTATTTTCAGAATAGGGACATCTGTTCTGGCTTTGCAGACTGATCATCCACGTTTTCTGTAAGCACAGTGACCAGAAAAGAGTGATTCGGGTCATTGTCTGACAGAATTTTTTTTCATATGCTGGTTTCCTATAACTTCTAAGTCTTTTGAGACAACAACTTCTCAAATTACTTTTTTAAACAAATTAAAATCCATATACCAATCATCCCATGTATTCATTTAGAAATAACTTTAAAGTAGAACCAGAGAAGTTGTCAGCATTTTTTCTTTCTGCAGGCAATTGCCATGGTTAAAATTGTGATCATCAACCCTTCTCATACACAATGGTTCTCAAAGATAAAGGAGGGGGTGGGAGTAGAAGAGGGAAAAGGGAATATAAAGCATCCCATGTGAGGGTTTTTATCAACATCTCAGGTTATGAACTGGGCACTTTGAAAGAAAGAAAAGCAAATTTGGACCCTAATGGTTCTGATTTTGCTTATAAAAGGCCCATGCTTCTTCCCTCCCCATCCTCCCCCTTGAAAGTCACTGCTTTATGAATTTTCTAGTTCATGTAAAATATGCTTTTGTTTCTAGTGTCTCCTCTAAAAGAACTCACGATGTTTTTAGGTTCTGCAATTGTAGTGTGTATACATATAACTATTACATATATATATATATATATATATATATATATATATATATATAATATACTAATAGTCCCACACATATATATATATATAGTTTTCAATTGAGATACAGTGACAATGATATTCTGTTCGGCTGCCCAATCTGCAGGTCAGAGATAAGATGGCACAATAGGAAACTGGTATTGGAAATTTCCTTTAGGTAGCGAGGAGTGGGAAAGATATGGTCCACTTTTCCTTTCCTATTAGTTGAATTGTGCATAACTGCATGGGAGAAATTGTTAGATATCTAACAATGGACAATTTTTCTCTCCACCTGGGCAACAGAGAAGAGAACCAAACTAAGTAGGGTATGAGTTTTCTCTCCCTATAAGCATAACAAATGTGGTCCTTGAGAATTCTACTTACAATATATAAAAGGGAGAGGTTGGTGTTTTTGTATCTATTAAAGTTCATAAGAAATTATTATAGTACCTTTTTATTGATTGATTCTTCAGATGTATACTGAGTATCTGCTATGTGCCAGGCACTGCATGTTGAAACGCTGGGGAAACGCCGACTGCATGGAGTTTATAATCCAATGGGGGTGTGGGAGGGAATTCAAACAGTTAACAAAATAAATAAGCAGTTTAGTAGATGGTAAGAAATACTACGAAGAAAAATAAAATGAGGAGGGTGACAGAGAATGTTGAGAGAGAAGATATACCTTATAGGGGGCTGTAGGAAAGACCTCACTGAATTTGAATTAAAGACCTAATGGAGAGGAGATGAATTATGTTTCCCTCTACTTGGAACTTTTATTATCCTTTTCAAATTATAAGTGACCTACATTATTAAATAATTGTGTTCCATAACCAATAAGACAGTTGGAAAGCATTTTAAAAATTATAAGCTTTTTAGCAAAAGCTACAGACAACAATGGGACATCTTTATGCGTTTCATGGTCAGTTTTAATTACATTTATCATACATTGTTGATGTAGATTTTAAATAAAATGTGCTAAGCAAGCATTGTGCTGAAAAAATGATGTCAGATTAGCGTACATGAAAGTCACCACCTAAACTAAACATGCAGCTGAAATTAAGTTATTTACTTTATAAACATTTCCAATGTCAGAGTCTAATTCAGTGGACAAGTGTTTTCTTAAAGCATGTGTGGCAATTTAGGATAAAGACTGAAAAAAGTCAAGGTCAAGAAGCAGCATTCTGTAATTAGACCAGAGTCCAGGCAGCTTTTTGCCAGGAGAAATTCATAACATGATGAGAATGATAAGTGGGGCAGAAATTGATAAACAGTGTAATATTACAATTGCTTTGTTGTACTCTGACAGTATCACATTTGCTAAACAATGCAAATCCTTTATGAGATAAAATCTCCTGATCATATTTCAAAGCTTTTAGTAGAAAGCAAGTGACAGTTCAGGTTGCAAGATAGATTAGATGAATTTAGTACTAACTCCAAAGAACAAAGATTTAAAAGTATATGAAAAATAAATTCAGCTCCAAAAAGAGTTAATTCAAAACTCAACACTTTGCAATCCCAATTACAATCTGGGACATGGTAGTAAATTAGGAGGCAAAGCTTCAAAAGGTCATTTATTTTATGTGGGAAAGCCATCTCTTTTAAAAGAACAAAAATCATGCTGTTAATATGAAAGCAATAAGCAACATGTTTTAATATTACTTTAAGTTTAGAATTAGAATATGAAGTTACCAATTTTATAATTATTTAGAAAGCCAAACCTATAAAATTAGTGTTCTGTTTTGTGTGAACTGGCGTAGGTTATAGATACACATCTGGAATTTTGGTAATCTACCCCATGATACATGTAGAGGAGAGCGATGCTATTTCTTTCTTGTTAGAATGCTGACACCCCTTCCTTAGGCCCCAGCCCTACATATTTTCTTTGTCTTTACTTCTCTTGCAAACTCTGGGATTCAATGGACTTCCTTACAGTATAGACAATATAGACACACAGAGTTTAATTTTTATTGAACTAATCTCCCTATGCCTGTGTTTGGTTTCTACAATTTCTCTATGTCTATTGTCTCTTGAAGAAATAATTTTATTGGTGGATAAAGAAAGGAAATAAAACACAGGATTGATTGTGTCTTTTTACTATTAGTTTCAATATTCAAGGTAATCAGTGCTCCTCACACTATTACTCTACTTGACCTACTTGTAGTGTTAGTATAATTCACTTGTTGAACTTTTGTTGGTTTTCAATTATACACAACCCTAGTCCTCCAAATTATCTGGCTGATTCTATATCATCTTATATTGTTTTATATAAGTTATGATTCCTCCCAATTCTATAGTTTTCACTACATAAAAATAATATTTCCTGTGATAATATTCTAATGCCAACAGGAACAGAATCAGAAAATGAAACAGAACAAAAATACATATAGTGCAATTTCAGAAAAAAATATGACAAATGTCAAATTGCCTTGATGAAAGGATTCATTGATCCTCCCCAGATCCCAGGTTGTAACCCATGGAATGATTGTTTTATAAGAAAGGGCATGTGCTTATAAGAAAGGGCATGTGCTAAGTTTAACAGTTGCTATAAATAATTACTTCTGGGTGTCTTCAAACTGAAGATTTAGAATGAACATCTCAAAGTTGGAAAATTATGGAGATAATAGGATTCTACCTAAGTGTGCGAAATGAGCTCAAGTGAAATAATAAAAGATTGAGGTTAACTCATCCCAAGCTGGCATTGCTTCCATCTTGACGGTCTTAGTGGATGAGCAGAAACCTCTTATACTCTAAGATAGTTCCTTGTCAAGTAGAAAGTTGAGCCTAAAATACTGATTTCTTAATTCGTAATCTGTGCTCAGTTTGTGTTATCCTTCAAGGAAAGGTTACAGACATTGTGTAATTAGAATTTAGCAAGCATTTTTCACAAGGTGATAACCTTGTGAACAAGATGGATAAATGTGGAACATATGACAGGACAGACAAGTAGATTTGTGGCTGACTGAACAGTCATATGCTGGTGGTTGATTAATGTGTTGATATCAACATAGAGGTTGATGTCTAATGTCATTCCTCTGGTAGCAGTTCTCCACCATGTTTTCTAGTTCATGACTTTTATCAAAAATCTGCACAATGATAGGAAATGTGCTCATCGAATTTGCTAATGATGTCAGGTTTGGAGAAAATTAATATACTGGTGACAGAATCAATATCCAAGTGCTTTCAACAGACTTCTGATATGGGTGCAAACCGATGATCGGAATATTATCAATAAAATATTGGCGTTCAGCAGTGGGGTCTCAAGCACTTGCATTCAGGAGAGACTGCTGATTTCAGTGCAGAGAAATGAATGAGTAGGTCTAAAGGGAGGGGAGAGTTTTCAGAGCCACAAGCAGATTCCAAAGAGATTATGAGGAGAGTCTGTGGCTACAGGAATGGAATGGAGGTACTTAAATGAAACTAAGTGTAGCCAGCTGCCAGCAATGGTTGAGGGAAATGGTGGACTTTGGATTATAGAATAATGTCTAAGTGTCTGGCCTGAGCAACAGGGCTCAGATTTGTGCCTTGCCCTGAGATAGAGACTGCAGGTGGAGGGGAAAATGTGAGAACAGATAGAAGCTTACTTTGGGACTTTAAGGTCTTGATTTATGGAAATCTCAGGGTAGAACCCACAGATGTCAATATGGCTGACTATATGGTTTCAGAGAATCAACAAATCCAAGATGTCCAAAAGGCTGTCTCTAACAATTAATGCTTAAAATCAGTGTTTCAACTTAATTGTCCTGAGTCTGAGTTAACTATAAAATGTGGCCAATGCTGTTTATCTTGATAAGTCAAATTATAATCATTAATTGAATACAAGCTTTCCAATTTATTAGTTTTAATTGTTCATCATCAGCCTAAAATATCTATAATAATAAAAGCATAATATGCTAATTAGACCAGACATCCTTCTGGACAACCTTCTGGACAAAGCCGGGGCTGCAAGGGAAGCCCGGGTCCCGGGTGCTAGAGGGAAGCCGGTGGCAGCTGGGGTAAGGAAGGCCTACTCTTGCATGAATTTCGTGCATCGGGCTTCTAGTTCTGTATAATTTTTAATATTTTTACTGTGGATCTTACACTCTCAATTTTCCTTATCTGTTGGTTTTTGTTCCTTTAAAATTTTTTTTTCCAAATTTGCCTGAGATTTGTCTGTTTTATTAGTCTTGAATGAGCCAAGTTTTTGTTTACATTATTCTGATTTTTAATGGTTTCAAATATATTTATTGCTCCTTTCATTTTTATTATTCCCTTCCTTTTATTTTCCTTTATAACCAAAATTTTAAGGTCTATGTTTAATTCTCTTTTTTCTTTATTTTTTCCTTTTTGTTTTTAAGTAATAGAAACATTTAAAGTTCTGGATGGCACTCTTTGAACTACTTTGATCAACATGTAATAGTCCTTCAATTAGTATTGCTTCTAAGGTACATTTATTTCTATCCTTACCAAATGTTATCTGAGAGCACCAATCTTAAGTATTTTAAGGGTCTTTTTGCTGATACGTAATGGCATTATTTTTTAATTGACTTTACATTAGTGAAATTAACATATACAATTTATGATTTTTCTTTTCATTGAGTTTCTAGTATTTAAAAACTATTTTGGGGACCAGATTTATTCTATACCTGAGAGGGAGCTTAATTCCTGTCCATTCTGTATTACTCTCAGGTTTTGCTTATGGGTTTGTTGTTAGATGTGTGGTGATTTTTAACCCTCCTGTGGTGTTTAACACTCATGACCAAGCATATTAAAAGTCTCCACCCCCTTGACTTGCATGGCCAGTTTTTTCTCTGACCTCTTCTCTGAACATTGTTGCATCTTTCTGTATTCTTTTCCTTGGCTCAACCTTTACAGCCAGGTGCACTATCTCTAGCCTTTTGTAATCCATTCACATGAGTTTCCCCACTACCTACACTGTGCTGACTGCATTTCCGTGCTCTGCTCTTACTTCTCCAGGAGATTGCTCTGCCTGTATTCCCACCAGGCCTTCAACTCAGGATGTCCCAAGCTAAGCTCATTGCCCTCCCCAATTCTGTTCTGAGTTTCTTCTTTCTGTTGGCCAATTCCCCCACTTATCTTACTAATAAAAGTCTAGGTGGTCCTCAAACCATCATGTCGTGATGCCTTCACGCTGTCACAAGATGGCTGTGCGCACAGGTGGGCGGGGCGGGGCTTGATGCTGCATGTGCAGCAGGGAGCCTGCCTAGGAGTCCCACCTCCTCCCAGCTCCGCACTCAGCCAGGCCTGGGGGTCCTGCAACTCCGCGGCATGTAGTAGGCGGGTCGGCGGGTCCCCACGCGGCCCGGAGGCCTGGGGGCCCGGCCTCTTCCATGCAGAGCAGGGGAGGTGAGGCCAGCGGGTCCCTGCATGGCGCAGAGGATGCCGGGCAACCCAGGCCTCCGCGCCGCTTGGGGACCTGCCGGACCAGTCTCCCCCCCACTCGGCATGGAGGAGGCGGGCCCGCGGCTCTGGCCTACCTCTTTGGGGCAATCCATTGAGGAGCCCCCATGAGTCGTGGCTCCGGCCTACCTTTTTGCACATCACAGCGAGTGGTTGAGCGGCCTTAGCATACCATTAGCCTATTATGCTTTGACTGGTTGAATGGCCAACCAGATGACCAGACACTTTGGGGTGATCGATCGTGGGGCTCCCGAACTGTGACAGGGCACAGGCTAGGCTGGGGGACCCCCCCCCAACTCCAGTGCATGAATTTCATGTACCGGGCCACTAGTCTAGTATATAAGCAAGAAAAATAAAGTGTTGTCACCTCATCAGACATAACTATTGTTAAACTAGAGGCCCGGTGCATGAAATTCGGTGTTCCTCAGCCTGCTTGCACCCTCTCGCCATCCAGGAGTCCTCATGAGATGTCTGACTGATGCGGAGGAGAGAGAGGCTCTGTCACCACCGCTGCGTTCGCCAGCAGTGAGCCCAGCTCCTGGCTGAGCAGCACTCCCCCTGTGGGAGCACACTGTCCACCATGGGGCAGCTCCTGCACTGAGCGTCTGCCCCCTGGTGGTCAGTGTGCTTTATAGCAACGAGTCGTTCCGCCAATCGGGCCGAAACCAGCTCTCCGAATTCCCCGAGGGGTTTCGGATTGTGAGAGGGTGCAGGCCAGGCCAAGGGACCCCACCGGTGCATGATCAGGGCTGGGGGAGGATGCTGGAGAGGAGGGAGGGACCAACCGGGGAGGGACCGTGGGAGGGCTCCAGGGTGTGTTCAGCCCATCTCACTCAGTCCCAATCGTCCAGACCCCAGCAGCAAGCTAACCTATTGGTCGGAGCGTCTGCCCCCTGGTGGTCAGTGCATGTCATAGTGAGTGGTTGAGTGGCCTTAGCATACCATTAGCATATTACATTTTGATTGTTGAATGGCCGACTGGATGACCAGACACTTAACATATTAGTCTTTTATTATATAGGATTAGTGTAATCAGTGTAACTCTCAAATCATTCTCTCCACCCCCATCAGTGGGAACCTAGTTCATTTCCATAATGTTGCTACCTCTAATCTCAGCTCAAGGTCAGTGCAGTCCCAACATTGACAGGAGGGCTCACCATCTACATGCAAATTCAACTCATTATTTTGAAGGCAAAACCAATGTTAGCCCCCTAATTCTCCACAGAATAGCACGCAGACTACTTAGTATTGCTTCCCTAATACATCTGTTCATAATTTGCCTCTTTTGCCTTCCATTATTCTTGCTCTGTATATTCCAGAATCAGGAATCCTTGAGCTGTTTTCCCAAGCTACTCTTCCATGCCCTCTGCTTATGTACCATTTCTTTCCTCTCCCTGGAATATCTCCCCATCTGGCCTTCTACTTGAACTAGAGAGAGTTATTATTCTCTAGATTATTCTCCAAACATCCTCATCTATGATCCTCTCTAATATTTCTTCTTTCTAACTCACCATTCAAATCACTGACTTCTCTCTGTTAGGTCATTTTTTTTTTTATATACTCTGAATGTTTCTATTTTTGCACTTACCAAATGTTACTTCAGTTATCTACTTAAATGCCTTTCTTCTTTTCTACACTGAGATATTTAGAGGAGGAAATGTACTCACAGTACTTACTATAGTGCCTAGTTTATAGTATTACTTGATAATCCTATATAATAAAACCCTAATATGCAAATCGACCGAATGGTGGAACGACTGGTCGCTATGACGCACACTGAACACCAGGGGACAGTTGCTCAATGCAGCGGGAGGGCTGCCCAGCCAGAAGCTGGGCTCAGGGCTTGCGAGCACAGTGGTGGTGGCAGGAGCCTCTGCCACCTCCGCTGCAGGCGGGTGGTAAGGAGTGAGGGGTCCTGGATTGAGAGAGGGATCCCAGACTACAAGAGGGCACAGGCCAGGCTGAGAGAACCCCCAACCTTGTGTATGAAATTTTGTGCACCAGGCCTCTAGTATCAAATAAAAATGTGTTAAAGTATGATATTTGGTGGACATATTATGTGATTTCATTATGAATGATTACCTTCTATAATGATATAATAATCTTATTTTTTAATTTAATAGATATTTATTTACTTATTATTTTTGTCCATCACCATTTATCCCCTTTGTAATCTAATGTGCTTATTGACTTAAATTCTACTTTGGTTACTAATATCAACCATATGATTCTTTTGTTCAGATGTGATGGACAAACTTTATTGAATATCTTATTTTTAGTCTTTTAATAACACGTTGCTTTGTAAGCAGCCAATTGTTTACTTTTTTAATGCAGTATGAAAATCTCTTTTAAATGAAGTGAGAGAGACAGTTTCACACTTTAAAATGTCTATTTCCCTATTTGCTTCTGCTTATTGGCTTTGTATTTGTACATATTTTTATAATTTAGGATTTCTCTTTATGTTTTTTTTATTTTTGTGTGGATTTGCCTTGTTTTCTTCTACCATTAAATGATTGTCACTTAATTTTTTATTGTCAATGCCTATTTCAGAATAATCTACACTGTTCTTAATTCTGTATGTTATCTTTTTTATAAATGACAAGAAATTTTGCTTTTTTGGGGCTTTGTATACAAGTCTCTTCCTACATCTGCTTTCATTTATAATTGTCTGGATTCAACAATTCTTTAAATTAGTTAATATTGTTAACAGTAATCAGCAGAGTTCTTCTTTTCTTACATCTTTAATTAGTAGTGTTTACTCTGGTAATTAGCAATTAGTGTAATACTTGGTATAGATTCTCCATCCTATGTTGGAGTAAATATACTTATTTAGTGAATTTTCTGTCTTTCAGGGTATAAATATGTCTTGTTTTTACTCATGAATGAAAACTAATACTATCCTGGATTCGAATATATGTTGTTCCATTATTTGCATGCTTTTGCTTTTTCATGGAGAAACACCAAGAAGTCTGATTTATAGTCCATAATATATTGTCTACATTTTCTTTTTAGAAGCACATAGAATACTGTTCTTTGTATTGTTTCTTTAAAATGAGGCAGTGTGTTGGATTTAGTTTCTAGTTGTAATATTTTACATAGGAATAAAAATGATATTTCTAGTCCTATTTATTTCAGTACTGAAATATTTAGTCAATATACTGTTTTTCTTTCAAAATTATTATTATCGCACATTGAGTCTCAATCTCCATTTTTCAGATATCTCAACATCTTACGTGATTTATTTTGTTATTTAAATTTTTTTACTTAATTTTAAAGTGTATTTTTAATTATTTTTACCTTAAATTGCTACTAATAATAAATTATAGTTCATATTTTCAACCTATTATTTATCTCTTTGATAAGATATTTCAATCTTATTATCATTTCATTTTACAGATTTTGGATGATCAATTTTAGATTTTACTCCATGAAATTCAAGTCCTCTACATTTTTTTGTGGTTCAGCATTTTTTTATTTGGTTTTGTTTGCATACTTTTCTTGTTAATCTCTGACTTTTGCTGCTTTTAAAAGACTGTTTAGTCAGTACTTCTATGAGGAAGGGTTTCTTGCAACACAACTCACCATCATACTAAGAGTCTCATTTTATTTTTAGATTACATTAAATATTTTATACTTAAGTAGTAAAGCAGTATGACAAAACCTAAAAACTGCAGTAAAAATGGGTGTCAAATAAGGAGATGATCTCCATAATATATGAAGAGCTCTATAAATATTACTAATAAAAATGGCATTCCCAGGGGAAAAAAACAAAGCCCATAAACTGCTATTATGCCCCTCATTAAAGAAAAAAAGCCAAGAGGCCAGTAGTCACATTGAAATCATTCAACTCACTAGTAATGAAAGAAATGCAAAATGAAAGGACAAATTTTTTTCTCTGTTTCTAACAAATTGCAATGGTTTAAAATCACTCCATTTGAGAGAGAATATGGAAAAAGTGCACATTTATAAACAGTGCATATTAAGTTCTAACCTTCTGGACTGCAACTTTGGGTAATGGTATTCTATTCTTTTTAAGAGGTATTCTAAAATTTCCAAATTTTTGACACCAAAAAGCAGAAAGTTGTAGAAAAGGTCGTGTATGCTTAAGCCTAATAATAAATGATGAAAGAGACTGAGGGGAAAGAAAAAACACATTTGATGAAATGGTTAGGAAAAGCATCCCAAAATAAATAGATTTGAAGCAATGTTTTTAAGAATTGGTGACATTTATCTATAGTGACTCTGGAGGGCAAAGGGCCATTTTAGGTCAAGGAGAAGGAATTGGCAAAGATAAATACCAGGGTGCTGAGATAGCTGAAAGTTTTTAAGGGAGTAGGTTTTAAATGTTACTAACACACATACTGTAGCAATCATTTTGCCCTATACACATGTTTCTAATCATCACATTATATACCTTAAATTTAGGTATGTAAGCCCAAGAATAATTTTGTCAGGGTTATACTTGTACAAATAAAAAGACTGACTTTATGGTGGTTGATATTTTCTATTTCAAACCAATTTGTGGTAAAATTTATTATCCCTGAAGCAGATGGAGATATATTCAGTGCAAAAGATAGCACAATTTAGCTTAAAAAACAAATAAACACACCCCAGCATAGCCTACATATTCTCAGCAGATTAGTTTAAAATCCAACACATTTGTTTGTGTCACTGGATATAAGATCAGAACTAGATACATGCTTGGTTAGTTTTAGAGCCTCCAGCTCACCATATCACTGAACTCCTGGCGCTGGAGGTTGGGTGGGCACCAGGCCAGGCACACGGTAGCTACTCAGTAAAGACTTAATTTCCTTGTTTCTGAGCTGCCACCATGGTGATTCCAAGGAGCGTCCAACACAAGTTGGGTCCGTTGGTAGTGATTCATAGCCTATAGTACTGTAGTTTCTCTAGATGTCTGGAGCAGTATGTGAAGTGAGAGTCTGTCTACATTCACTTCTCTGGAGACAAAGCTAGTGTGCAAAAGCCGGGAGGAAGGGAAACAGAAAGGCTATTTAATTTCTGTCTTTAAGTTACAAGCGAGATCTCTCGGTTCTTGTCTTCTTGAAGAAATGATTTCAATCAAGAGGTTAAGTGTAGCAAATCAAGCAAGAATTTGTTGGCCACAGCAGAAACACACTTAGGACAGTCAAATGAGGAAGGCCATAGAAGAAGCAACAGGAGAGCCGAGGCTGGGCTGCTTTGGCTCACTGAGAAGTCAGAGACAAGGCGGGCTTGGAGACAGGGTCACGGGGTTAGCCTGGGACCAGCTGCCACTGCCCATTGCTCCCCTGCTCCAAGTCTCCTGGGGTCCCCTAGAGTTCAGGAGCTAAGTGCCTGTGGGGGAAGGAGAGAGAGGTAGGGATGTCATGGGCACGCTCCCCTGGGTGAGAGTGCCTGTGCCATCTTCTCTCTCTTGCTGATGGGAATCTTAGGGGAGGTCTTAGGAGAGGGTATCAACAGAATATTCATCAGTTTTATGCTCATGTACCAAAATAAGGTTTATCCTCTTCATTTCATCTGTTCTTGGGTGTGGTTGGCAAATGGCACTAATTGGATTTCTGCTCTCTGTTTCCCTGTGGAGGGTGATTTAAACTATTTGGGGAGGAGAGGTGCACATCACTTACTCTTAAGTGTCCCTGGTTTAGGAAGGTGGATTTATTAGATGGCTGAGATGGATGCGGACTGCTTGGCATCGTGATTTTCTAGAAGGCTGCAAACTCAGTTTCCCTATTCTGCTTGTCCTGACTTATTGGCCTGTCTCATTTATACCTCTTAAACGTCTAGGCTTTGGATCCTCACCCTCAGAGTTAGGAATACAGAGGCAACTTTACAAGAATAGAGTGCTGTGTTTTGCAAGTTACAGTTTTTCAAGAACTACCAAAAATATAGTACATCTGAAATGTCTAGAATTATCAGAAAGCAAGGCTGGAGGGAATGGAGGCAGACTGGAGCTCATTTTCAGTATTCTCCATCTTAAATCAGAAGGATGTAGGGTATATGGCCTCACCACCAACAGTAGATAGATGATGTAATATATTTTACTGTGTTAGTCATTGGATTTCGAGTTCTGAGAAAAAAAATTGAGTTTTATAGTTTCTCTCCAATGATTTTATATATTGGTCTCAGAATTGCTCCTTTGCTAGGTCTTTTCAGAAATAAACAATGTCTGCTTTGTTCCTATGGGTTTAGCCCACTATACTTTTAGTGGGAGCATCTGTCTTCCCCCCACTCCTTTTCCTACCACCTTCCTTTTCTATCATTTCCATTCTGTCCTCTCGCTTTTCAATTCCAGTCACACCATTCTGCTTTGTGTGATCTGTATGTCAGTGTAGTTTTGATATGCTCTCTAATACTTCTCTCTGGCTCTATTTTCTCTGACAATATTTCTAATATAATATTAATAGCCAGGTTGTTTCCGATGAGCATACTGAGCATAAGGGTCTAGAATTATGAATTAGTTGTAGCTTTGATTGTGGTATTGTGATTTGGGTCCTCCGGGTATGTTTGTTCTGAATAAGTAGAGTACCACGCAGATTTTATGTTTTCCAGTCCCGCCGAGGTCAGAAGGCTCTGCCTAGTTCTTTCCATGTAAACAAGCCATCTTACCACATGCGAAACCCGGTGGTTTGATGTTTTTTCAGAGCTAATGTTCGTGGGCGGTGCACTTCACACAGTGTATTAGACATGTCCTGTTCAGGGGCTCAGCAGGGCCCTCTTTATGCAAGTCAAGGCTGAGAAGTTTCCAGTATCCTGTCAGGCAAATGCTGTGCTCTTCACACAAGTGATGAGCTGTTGCTTTTTTATATGTGTTATATTTTTTTTAAAAAAAGAAAGAAATACCCAGTACACCATTTAGAGATATTTACTTGTCTATAATGTACCACTGGCTACCCTATAATTTGAGCTGCCAAAGAGCTCTGGAATCTAATCGACATCCTTGGGGAAGGTTTGATTGCTGTGCTGTTGGTAGGGAGCTCAGCAGTTGCTGGCTGCCCAGTTGCAGTCTTAAAAGGACACCCGTCAGAGTGGGTGAGGCGCTCCAGAAATGTGTTCTCTCCTGTCATCCCCACAGGACCCGGCCCTACAGGACCTCCTCATGGCAGTGATGGCTGCGACATTTATGGGCCAGACTACATGTCTTTTATCAAGAGACAATTACCGGGGTTGTGCTGAGGCCTGAGAGCCTCTGGCACAGTAGCTGTCACATCTACTGCTGAGGTGTGTGAGCTAATGATCAGGTGGATTCAGCAGGTTGTACAACATTCACTTTAAATTGTCAGCTCCACTGTGAGTGTCCGACAGTCTTCCCTTTATAGCCATTCTTTCATTCTGCATCTGAATTGAGGAGAATTAACACTTGCTTCCTTATTTTTAATCCCCTTAAAGAGTTCAAGCAGGAACATTGGGAGTTATTGTTTCCATTCAGGTGGCTTTGCTGTTGGCTTTCCAGAATATGATGGGATGTTTCTTGCCTCAGTTTTCTCATGATTCCAATAGCAAGAGACCCTATTACCTTCTTATCCACAATATTTTATTACTTAGTGCTGGTAGAATGTGACCCGTGTCACCTCCGTGGATGTTTATATGGTAACTCCATTATTAGTGGGGATTTTTAATTGTACGTGTGTGTATTTTAGACAGTCAGAAAGGGTTATTATTAAAATGAAGTTGTCCTAGGCAAATATCTTCCTGGTGATGCTTATGTTCAGTAACACAATACTAAGGGAACAGGTGTCAATCAATACTCTTGCCTGACAGAATCAAGGACATTGAGCTTGTGATAGAAGGAGAAGAAAGGCAGGCTGGCTGGCTACTTGGTGGCTTCAGGGCTTCCTTGGAAGCTAGAGTGCTCTGATAGGCATCATGCAAAACTTCTGCAAATATATGGTGATGGAAGGAGACTTGACTTTGGGTGGTGAACACACAACACAATATATAGATGATGTATCATGGAATTGTACACTTGAAACTTATATAATCTTATTAGTCAGAGTCTCCCCAATAAATTCAATGAAATAAAAAAACCCACTTCTGGCATTTTAGCTTTAATGTGCTCGTGAAGAATTAAAGCATTTTATGAGATGCCCTCTAATCTTCCAGTATCCCCAATGAAGATGTTTTTTGGAGGAAAATATAGTGTGTTTTTTTAAGCTAGAACATCAATCATGTTGTTCTGAAATATTCATATTAAAGTCAAGGGAGTGTATTAATAACTCTTAGAACATAAATTATGTTGCGGTTATCCATCAAATGCAGAATCTTGGCAATCTGATGAGCTGTTTTCTGGTTCCCTTTCCTTCCTCACCAGTATAATCCTAATACACCCACTGACTGTGATATTTTCCAAGATGCCTGTAGCCCTTTCTCTGTGTGCCTTTAGAATGAAAATAACTTCTGCGGCAACAGAGTTGAATAATTAATCACGTAGTCCCACTGGGAGAAATGACACATATGGCTGAGTTGCAGGGAGCATTAAGAAAAAGGGCTGTCAAAGGGTGCCCTTTCTTCCCAAATGTTAAAGAATGCTCTTTTCCTTTACACTTAGAACCAGAGTATCAGCAGTTAATGGTAGGAGCAAAACCCATGGCAGTACTCAATAGAAGGATGTCTAGAAAGGCATAGAG
The DNA here is from genome assembly GCF_000147115.1 of Myotis lucifugus. Lineage (NCBI taxonomy): Eukaryota > Metazoa > Chordata > Mammalia > Chiroptera > Vespertilionidae > Myotis > Myotis lucifugus. The sequence continues at coordinate 2,585,918 of NW_005871112.1, read as the reverse complement.
TAGAACTAATTCTTTATTCTTAAAAAACCATATTTGGAATAACCATTGTTCTTATAAATAAAAACCATAATTAATTACATACTCATTTGAATTTCTCTTTCCTGAATTAATTTGATGGTAACAACCTTTAAGGCAACCCAAGAGGACCTGGGATCCACTTGGCTACCACAAAGTCTGGACATGTATCTGGCAATCCCATAATACAGACCTCTGGGAATGGCAGACTTGATTGCACGGAATGGGTTAAAATTTATATGCATATCAAGCATTTTCCATAGTATTAAGATAGTATTTTGCACACATATGTACTAATGTTCAAATGAAAAGAGGTGCTATTGTGATGGATAAGACGCAAAATCATTTGATTGTATCCCTCAATTCACAGTAGCTATTTTTTGTTTTGTCATAATGCATAGACTCAATCAAGAGATTTGAAAAGAACAGCGTGGGGGTGGGGGGTGTCTATTTTTTTTTCCACGTAAGAAATCCTCATCTACAAGAAGATTGGGAACCGCCCTGATGTGTAGGATTTGGGCCCAGCCTCCAGGAGGTAGTACATTGTACCCTCCCACCAGTATGAACTTTCCTTGCAAGCAGCAGCCTCTTCCAGTTGAAACGTTTTGCCGGCACCTCTTTTAGGCCATTATAGTGCCTGATGCAGGAAAGGCATCATTTTGCTTCCTATACAAGAAATGATCAGCTATTTCCACTTGGGGAGGAATGCAGGGTAAGTCAATATGGATTATATAGCAGGGATCTCAGAGCTCCAGAGAGGCCCTGGTGTCATTTGAAATCCTTCTCACTCCCAGAAATTCACTTTAACTGGAGCATTTGATCTTTGTTAAACAGATACCCTTGGGAAGCACTGGCACTTCACATCTGTATCAGTTTGTTTCCTCATGCCCCTCGTGGGCTTAGAACCTTGGGGCATTTGAAGTGGAGACATAATATCTGCTTTTCAAGGGGGAAAAAGAATAGGAGACTCTAAAACCTGTGAAGACAGTTCATTTACTTGGAATTTTGGCCTCACATGCTACTCTTCTATAATTGAACAGCATTACCTTTTAGCATTTCCAAAGAAACATTTATTTGATTGTGCAAATAGAGTTTGTGATGGGCATACGATATGCAACGTTCCACCATGTGCTCTGGAGAGTAGGGTTTTGCTTTTAAGTCTATAAGGATCTCATAGCATCAGATCATCTTTGTGTAAGGAAGATGGGCCGGAATAATTCTCTACTCATTCCTTTTGTTCCACCAATAACGTTATCTCAGAAATTGATTTCCTCTGTGGTAGAGAAAAATAGTTTACATTTCCAGTGGAAGATGTGTATGTGTTACCGACATTCTATCTATGAGTGTGTTTTGTTTTTTGTTTTGTTTTTTTTTTTCAGTCTCAGTAAGTTTTAAGGGAGTTGGACTTTGCAGCAGTATTCCTGGAAAATGTCACTAGGAGTCCACCTGGGTTCTACCCTGGCTGAGGAGGTGCCTTTAGCACCCAGGGCAAGGCAATCCTTTATTGTCAGGACCAAATTGATGTTTGGTGCCCCAGTCACTAAATTCTAGAAGAATCTTATATCTTCATGACAAACACAGAACCCCCCTCCACCCATTCCCATACAGCTCAGAGAAGAGTCCCTCTCCTCTTTGAAAGTAGCAAGCAGCCTCTTCTCCCAGACAGAAATGTCCTTGGAGGCACTGGGACAAGTGGCTGTGCATAAAGCTGGAACAGGCTGTACAATGATCACCTATTGACTGCTTGATAACTCCTGCCCAGAGAGCCCCAGGTCACAGACTATTCATTCCTTGACTGTCTTTACTTTCAAAATATGTGCCTCTGCCACGTGATCCTGGAGGGTTTTTGTTTTGTTCTTTAATGGGGATTTTCCAAATGCTGAGGCCGTGGGATGGGAATGCCACTTACTTTTACACGATGGGCATTCATCTTTGGAGTGATGTGTGTGCAGCCCTGTCTTTTCCCACCGTTGAGGGCATGAGAGAAGCTGCAGGGAGAAATGGATTGCTTTCTTTCTTCTTGATTCAAACTTCCCAATCTTTCCAGTTGTACTTGCTCTTTCAAAGTTCCACTGATGAGCTGATGGTTTTGTTTTAGAAGCTCGATGGGGAGAGGGAGATTAAGTCCTGCAAACTGTGAGCACTAAAGCTGTCCCCGAGGCAAATAAACAAGGGCACTTCTGGAGGGATGTAAAATTGGTTTTCAAGACTTACGTTCCATAACTCGTTTAATAGAGCTTGTAAAAACATACTCTCATTGCGCTGCGGCACTTTTTACATTGCAGAGATTCTACTTCAAGCCCTTTATGACTCCCTGGTTCTACAGGTAGATGTTTATAATTATGACAGGTACCTCTAATTAGCTAAACAAGTAAAACCTACCAAATAATTCCCCACATGGAAATTAAACCTTCTGGACCAAGCCCTGGGTGCCAGCACTGTGTTTCTATGTTGTTTCTGATTCTTCACGTAAGCCCACTGTTTGAAACCTGTTTCATGGAGACACTGGGATCCCTGATTCTCTAACTTCATGCTGGGGACAAAAGATTGAAGATTCTAGGGCACAGAAACGACCCTACAAAATCTGTCAGCAGATTGTAGAGGGGCACCTGGGCTTTTGAGTTTCTCAGAGACACCCACAGGAAGTTATGGCTTGGAGCCCCACGGTGGTGAGTCAGTTACAGAGAATTCGGGTGTGGGAGGCATCGTAGCAGGTTGCCTAGAGTTTTACATTGCCTGTATCTATGGGAGGATTGAGAGGCAGCAGAAATTTCTGTTCTTGTCCAGCTTCTGAAGCTCAGAGCATAATAACCTCTCTTGACCTGAAGTTCAGCAAATATGTCTACTCTTTTAAAAAATATATTTTTATTGATTTTAAGAGAGAGAGGAAGGGAGAGGGAAAAAGAGAAACATTGAAGTGAGAGCACATCAATCAGCTGCCTCCCTCATGCCCCCCACTGTGAATGAGCCCACTACCCAGGCATGTGCCCTGGGAATCAAACCAGCAACCTTCCCATGCAGGGGACACCGCCCACCCAGCTGAGTACACCAGACAGGGCCATCCCTTTTCTCTACTTTCAGGGCTTACTTCTCTAGTTTCCCTTTTTGATTTCTGTCTAGGTGACGAACGGTTCTTCTGTGTCTCATCCTTTGAATCCTACAGGCCAACTCCTCAACTCCTAGACTGCTCTGTGTCAGCAGAAGAAAAGTGACTGCAGGGAGTTTGAAGGAAGCTTTACTCTAGAGATTCTTTATTTTTGGTCTGAATTCCTGCACTATGGATTGTGCCAAAAAATGCTGCTTATAAACCTTTCCCATTGGGCTGGATAAGCTGGCTTTCGAAAGGCAGAGTGTGTAATTTCATATAGAAAAGGAAATGGACAATTAAAATTTCTATTTCAATGATTATCTCCAGGGGCTGAGGCTGGATAATGGCCAAGGCCCTCTCTAGGACTAGGGTCCTGTGGGTGTAAATTAGATCCAGTCACTTGTCTTATGAGCAGTCATTTCATAAAATATTTTCTCATTTTTTTTCTACTTATAGTCATTAATTCCCTTATCCCTAATACTGGGTTTGTGCATATAGTAGTTCAACCACACCAACTGAATTTGTTCCTCAAATTGCTAATCTGCTCACATTGCATTTTTGGGATCTATGATCAGAACTTCATATAAGCTAACTCTGAGATGACATTGATTTTCAGATTCAAAAGAAACAAAGAGAGGCATCAGGACAGCTAACTGAGGGGCAGCAGTTCTGATAGAGAGAGGGGAGGGCGGAGAAGGTCCATGAGCAGGAAGTGTCATGACTGAGGTATTGTAGAAGAAAGTCTTGGCCGATGCATCTAGTTTTATTTCTTTCCCCAGTTTAACTTCTTATTTGAGTGCATATTCCTTCTCTTTCTCTGTCTGCTCATATATACTTTTTTGGGACACCTTGTATAAGTATATGTATACATATATTCTATTTATATATGTATTAATATATATTGGTATTCTATATACTAATATGTCTAAAATATGCCTATTATCCTGAGCATTTTGATAATACACATAGAAAATTAATATGTACTAAAAGTTATGAATATGTATGTTAACTTTTATATGTGAGTAGAAAACCCCCGTCATTCCTTTTAAAATATATTTTTATTGATTTTAGAGAGGAAGGGAGAGGGAGAGAGAGATAGAAACATCAATAATGAGAGAAAATCATTGATTGGCTGCCTCCTGCATGCCCCCTACTGGGGATTGAGCCCTGGCAGAAGCCCTGACTGGAATCAAACCATGACCTCTTGGTTCATAGGTCGAAGCTCAACCACTAAGCCATGCCAGCCTGGCCCCCTGTCATTCATTATATTTATCTACATATATAGGCCTTTTCATTTTAAGAATGTCAAGGTTTGTACTTTGTTCTTTTCCCCGTGGGCATGAAAGGGTTCCCCTAAATGCCTGCCCTTGCTCTTCAAGTCTGTAGAAGTTTAGCACTGAATCAGCTATTGCTACCTGTTAATGTTGACTTCACTTTTTTTAACCTCCTGGCATTTCTTAGTTGTGTCATCATTTTCAAGTTTCCTGTGTTCTTGTTTGCAAGTTTAATTTTTAATGCAGGTTTCTCTATTATCTGACTCCTGTGTTTATGTCTAATCCCAGTCCCTATCCCAACTTTTTGCCCCTCCATCTCTGAGCTCTAGGTTCTAGCCATTTTGACACATGTCACACTTTCTTTCTCTTTTGTTTCTCAGTAACCACCTAACTGAATTTACCTACTCCTTCTCCTCCCAACCTGCAAGAGCTAGCTCAAGCAGCACCCCCTCTGGGAGATAAGTTTTATGTTTTTCTTACCTCTCAGAGAGATGCCCACATCCTTGCTTTGTGCTAATGCTGTCCATTGTACATGTCTCCATGTAAAGCCCTAAGGAGTAGGTGGCATCATTCCCATTTGACTCATGACAATGCTGAAGCTTAGAGGTATTAAGATACAGCAGGCTCAAAGCTGGGACCAAGTCACTGAATGCAAAGCCCGCACTTTTGACCATCCTGTTATGCTTCCTCTAGGGCAGCGGTTCTCAACCTGTGGGTCACGACCCCTTTGGGGGTTGAACAACCCTTTCACAGGGTTCGCCTAAGACCATCAGAAAACACATATATAATTACATATTGTTTTTGTGATTAATTACTATGCTTTAATTATGTTCAATTTGTAACAATGAAATTGGGGGTCACCACAACATGAGGAACTGTATTAAAGGGTTGCGGCATTAGGAAGGTTGAGAACCACTGCTCTAAGGATTAAAGAATTCCCAATAGGCAAATTGGAGCTTTAGAGTTAATTATACCCTAAGTATATCTGGAGACAGGAGGCCAATGGAAGGTCCCCTTGCTTCTTGAGTCAGAGAGGACTTGATTTGGCCATGGACTAGAAAGGAAGCTTTATGTGAGCTCCCTCTGGCAGCCGGGTTGTTTCTTAGGCAACTCATAGCTCCCGAGCTCAGAAAGGTCACCCTGAGCATGAGCTGCATAGATCCCAACTGCGGACTGTGGGCAGAGAAAGACCCAGTCTTCTTCCCTGCACATGAATACCTTAAAAAGGCCATGCCATCTTTTTTCTTGCTTTCACATATAAAGTGTAATATGGTGACCATTGTTGATAATAATGAATATTACAATTGAAATTTGCTAAGAGGGTAGAACTTGTGTTGTCACATTAAAAAAAGAAAAGGTGAATATGGGAGGTGACAGATGTGTTAATTAACTCAATGGTGGGAACCTTTTCACAATGTATATGTATATCAAATCATCATGTTATACACTTTAAGTACATTATATTTTTTTGGCAATTATACTTCAATAAAGTTGCAGGGGATGCAGGGGGAAGGTCATGCCAGTCCTATTCTCAGCATGGGCCAGGCTGCCACTCCAAAGACTCACCCCTCAGTAAAATATACTGTGTGTATATATATGCTGAGGTAAATTAATAGACCAACCTTTGATATGCTTTCTCCTGCAGTTACTTAAAAATTTCTGCCAATGATCGCATGCTCATTTGTTCACTGGATTTAAAACCTGCTTTTTTGTTCCTCTAGTTACATATGCTTTGAGTTATAATTGCTCAGCATTCTTTAAAGTTTGCAAAGCACCATAAAAAAATCATTGAAATGAAAAGCACTAAAATATGTAAATTGTTGCTATTGTTCTTAAGTGCCTTTTCACTGAGGATATGATCATTTCAAAGACAAAGTATGATTTCCTTCATGTCAACAATGATTATGTTTACAGGGTGGTATCAGTCTTCAATATGTGAGCATTATTATTTCTGCAGAGTTAAAAAAATGTTGTTGTAAACTTTTCGAATTTATATTTCATTAATGATTTCCCCCTACTTTCTTTTATTTTTCTCTATTTTTGAAGAAAATGATCAGTTCAGAGGCAGTTGCAAAGGCAGGCAATAGTAAAATTGTCAGAAAGTAATTTTATATTAGGCACCGGTTTATAGACTCTCTGATATTAAAAAGCCGTTTAATTTTATTTTCATGTAAAATATAGCAAATATTGATTTGAAGGGACCTCAACTCTGCTATGTAGTCTGTGAGCAGAGGGTTTGAAAGTTAATTCTTTAATGTAGACAGACTACACACTAGCATGCGGAGGCACGTCTTCAATTTACAGGAAGCTTATTTCCTCACCTCTGAGGCAAGCTTAAGACAGTTCAGTCTTCGTTTCCCCTTCCTTTCCCCTTCCATGCAGATTAAAGACAGACCTTTAATTCTATAATGACCAAACAATGACAAATTTTAGATAGCATCCCCTTTCTCTTTGGAAATCAAGAATAGCCTTATATGGTTCTGAAATGGTATAGCCTCCAAAGCCAGGCTATTTTGTTGAAAGTCTGTTTCCTGGTGTCTGCTTTTGGAAGCATAACAGCTATTCTCTCAGGAATCCTTTGGTCAGAATTACGACTGATGGTGTGAGTTCATAAATGCTGCTTGACCTTTGGTCAGTGTAACAGCAAGTCTCTAGGGACCCAGGTATCTGCCTACAATGGAGGTGTAAACATGGATGCAAAGGCCCTGGAAGAATGGGGAGACAAAGGAGAAGTAAGCTACCAAGAGCCAGGTGAGGTTCATGGCCTAGTAAGGGGTTTTAAAAGGTTATTTTTGACTTAGCTTTCACCTTTAAGGAAAGATCATGAGCTTTTTACAAAAATATTATGCAAAAGTGAAAGTGACCTAACCGGCATTTATGGATAAATCCATATTATTCTTCTCACTCAGGTCCTGATGTGCTGGTACACAGATACAATTTACTCGTTGCATGATTGGCGACCATGCTAATTGTGATTCATAACTGTCACCCACCATTTGTGCTATTTGAGAGCAATTCTGAGCGTAGGTAATTATGGTAGATTGCCCCCGTGCCAAGCAGACATGGCATAAATCCTTCAGCAGAGGGAAGACTGACAAGCTGTGAGTAATAGACTACACCTTGGGAAAGATTTATATTGGAGGCCCAGTTAGCTGGAGCGCTTTATACTTTTCATTTCTCAATAACTTGACTGCAACTAAGGCAAGCCAGTTATTTCCCAAATTCTCCATTTTCGTGATAGGATAATCAATAAAGAGCAACTGTTCATTTAGAGTCACTCTGATATACTAGGACTAGACAGTTTACTATGATATTGATTACTTCTGCAATTCACCACTGAGCATAAATGCCAATGTAACCCAAATGCTTTGAAGGCTTTAGAAATAGGTTGCTTCTTAGCGATGTCACTTCACTTAGTGGTAAGCACAAAGATTTTGTTGTCACAATTAGTTGGACTCTTTGATTCTCCATATTGTGTCGGGCAAAAGGTAGCAGGGTTCCACCAATCATATATCACATCACTCAACCTAAATATAGCCGGGCGGTGTTTAGAGGCATTTTTTTAATAGATGGAGTTCTCAGCATGAGGTCCAGAAATGATTGTAGGCCCCTATCCTCCCATGTGGCAGGATCCTGAGTGCCCCCCCCCCAGTATTATCCTGATCTCTCTTATAGATGTTTCCCATTACAACCAGATAGGCCCCCAAAGAGTGATCAGTGAACCAAGTGTTCTGTTTGATGCAAGTGTCAAATGTAGTCTGCAGAGGCATCCTGGATGCATGGTCCCTCCAAAGTATCCTAATGTCACACAGGTTGTCCCAGAAAAGACATGTTGTGGTTTCTAAAATTAAATACCTGTCAAACGGAATACATGAACTGTGTACATCTTCTACCTCCCCCCAGGGCCATGTTATTATGTTAGCGCTCTTACTGACCACATGCTTTCTCCCCAAGAAGATTAGAAATTTTGGAGTAATTGTGCAAATCTTCTCCTTTATACTTGCCTGTCAAGGCCACTGCTGAATTCTGCAACTCTCTCCTGGATCTCGCTCCATGGACATCTATCACATATATTCTACGTAATTTCCTCCCACAGAATGGCAGACAGTACTAGCCATACTATTGTGTTAATGTGTTTTGTTTTGGGGGTTTTGTTTTGGTTTTTTTGCCCTTTCATGGTTTGTACTTACATCATAGGTTAGGTATCTACTGATAATTTTGAATTCTCTCAATAGGTTCCTCCCTGGCCAGTTACCTAGTCACCTAAAGCCCAGTGAGTCTCTTTTGTCTTTTTGGCCACAAATATTTTCCTTCTTCTCACTACATCAGAACCCTTCGATTTTTACAAAATGTTACCTTTGTTATATGGAAGAAGAAATATATATATATGTATATATATATAAACATATAAGATGTTATATGTTTATACTATTTTGTTATATTGGTCATACCAAGTTTTTAATGTGCCTTTTTAAATAATTTCTTATGTAAGTTTTGTGTGTGTGTGTGTGTGTGTGTGTGTGTGTGTGTGTGTGTGTGTGTTTAATGGACCTTGCTAGCTCTAAACATTGCTAGCTCTAAACATTTTTTTTTAAATCACAGTATATTTGCCCTAACTGGTTTGGCTCAATGGATAGAGCGTCAGCCTGCAGACTGAAGGGGTCCCAGGTTCGATTCCAGCCAAGGGCACATGCCTGAGTTTTGGCTCGATCCCCAGTAGGGGGCGTGCAGGAGGCAGCCAATCAATGATTCTCTCTCATCATTGATGTTTCTATCTCTCTCTCCCTCTCCTGTCCTCTATAAAATCAATAAAAATATATTTTTTTAAAAATCACAGTATACGGGATCGGCCGAGCCCCCCCGCTTCTTACTTTATTTAGTGCCACTGAAGAACGTACAAAATTTGATGCTTTCCATGATACTTTCCAGGGTGTTGATGGTAGCATTATTTTAGAATTGGTTTTTACATGTAAAAGTTATTTGTGAGGAGAATAAACACCCACACACACACACACACTCTCTCATACATGAAATACACATACAATAGAGGCCAGCTATAACCAGAACAATGGCAGGTCTGTGTTAACACAGCCATGTGTAGGGTTAGTGGTGGAAGGTGTACAAGGTCATGGCCAAGGTCAAAAAAGCAGAAGGCAGAGAAAATACCCTGGAAGTCTAGAATCACGTCACTCAACAAAAGCTGGTAGAAAATAAAAAATGAGTGATTAGTATATGTTTTTATGGGTCTGTTTAAATGTATCTAGATATCTCTATGTAGTTGGAATAGATATGCGTATTTATAGGTCATTATCTATTTTATGACACTGTATAAAAATAAAGAGATGTAATAGTATCATTTCATTATAATGTTTGCATAATCTCTGGAAAGGCAACTTATTTAGTTTTAACTATTAGAAATGTCGCCATCTATCATATTTTATGAAGAAACATTGAAAAGTGGATGAACATATATTTAAGATGTTTTTAAATAGAATGTATAAGGATATAAATTTTATTCCCCTAAATTAATGTTGTTTGGAATGTAAACTTTTTTTTAAAAAAAAGTAAAATGAGTATAACTTGCATTTTCACTCATATATCTTCAAGAAGATAGAATCATATTGAGAAGGCAAAGCTTACTACAAAATTAATATATGCCTCAGGTTACATGCATTACTCTTCGTGTAGGCTAATCTTTGGGGAGTAATTATGGTCCCATTTAATAAAAATTCACAATGGTGAATTATACGGTACCCTAGAGATACAGAGAAACAGAACAATTAATGGATCCCAAAGGTGTCTTATCTGATTTTAGTGCCGACCTCTTAAATATGGAATTATTGCTGTTATCCCTGTTGAGAGAATGTTCCGTTTGTGGAATGAGTCTGTGCCTCCAAGAACAACACTGTGCTGTTCTCAAGTTGTATTGCTTTTCCTGAAAGTTAACTTTTTGATATGATGAAAAAAGTACACTCACCCTCTTAGCCCAAATGCAACCCTGTCTCCTACATGAGTGCAATATCAGCTTAATGACAAATGAGCCCTAAGTGACTGCAACACAGACACCTGCCCTGGCCCTTTAACAGCTCAGCCAAGTCATGCTGTGGGTGATCTAAGTTTTTGGAGCCTGAGGTGCATTGCAAGAAGAGAAAATCTCTGTTTTAAGGTGCTTACATTTTAGTGCAGGGATTTCTGTTTCTCCCAACTCTTACATTTTTAACAACTGCTTGCAGTCCATCATTCAGTCAAAGGAGAAGATCAAGAATATCAAGCCCCCTTTTTTGTCTTCATTGAAATCAAGACATTGAAAGCGATCTATGGATTATTTGGAAATATGACTGGGTTGTAGTGCAATCCACACAGGATTTTGCCTGAATATGTTGGGGTGTCTGACACGTTTCCTTTGTTAAAAAGTCCAAGTTAATTAATTCCATCAAAATAAAATATAATTTTTATAGTGTATCACAGTATGACCAAGGAAAATTATTTTAAATGGACTTGAATTTGCTGAAGGAAGAAGCATTTTCTTTATCAAATCGTCATTAACAGTATTGAGGTATTTGTCATAGGCATTATTACAAAAGGAACATTGCGTTTTGCACATTTTATGAACACAATCCTATAAAATTGTGTTTCATGTGATTGGCTTCATTCTCATGAAGTTATAAACCACATATATTTAATTGTGTCTATAAGCTTAGCTTAAGACCAAGTATACATAATTGTTACTGGTGGCAAAAAAAATCATCTCTTTTGGGGTCACTCATTTTAGCTCAGTGGACGCTCCTGATAGATTCAGAAACAAAACGCAGTGCTCCAGAATGCACTGTTTTTTCTCAGTGGTGGTGACAGTGGGCTTATTCCGCACAGCTTTGGGCTAAGCTCCCTGGAACTAGTGTTGCTATCACTCCTTGAACATTAATTCTCAGTGACATAATTGTTACTTTTAAAATAATCAGTATGCTAAGCATTATACGACTGGGAAGCTACTGCCTGGAAAGAGATGTGACATTACGAAGGTACTCCTTTCTGAGATAATTTTGGCTGCTTATCAGAGCAGCAGCAGCTGTATTCTGGACTTAGATTTTCTATTTAATGTGCCATGAAAAAGCAACAAGTGTTTCACCAGAAAATCATATTTTGTTGAAAGAAGGAAAGCAAAATGAGCTGCAGTTCTATACCAAGGAATCTTAAAACAGGGGGAGCAGGGCGTTGGGGGGGATTAACATGGGAGCATATTTTATCAGTGTTCTGAATCACTCTTTAAGTTCGTACTTAGTGTGTATTGCCTCAAAGTAAAAATATTTTTGGAATCCCTAATAGTCAGAAAACTTCTTCAATCAAAATTAGTTGGAAACTGTAGCTAAAATAACCCCATTTTGTTCATTTGTGGAATGGCTGTTGAGGCTTTATTTTTACAAGGAAATGGCAACTGCTTGCTTCAACGTATAGCTGATGCAAATTAAGTGTATACTCCATGTCATAAATGAAGGCAGAATTATTGGAAACACTCTTTCCCTGATCAGTAAAAACTGATTACCATCAAAGAAGGGCCTGATTACTAACCACCAGCTTAGTGTTTAGCCGGAACATCTGGCCTATGCAGAGTGGAAAATTTGCTGAGCTTAAAAAATGTTTACTCCGGCTTTCACTCATGCATGTATAGAACACAGATGAGGGAACATCTGATGTCCTTTGGATTTCTGTTGTTAAACAAATGTAACTCATCTTCAAGCAAAAATGTAGTAAGCCTCTTTCCTCACTGATTTGGCTTCTTTAGCTCTTAAGTAAGAAGGACTAGAAAAATAAAGCACAAGAAAATTAAGGGTGATTAGAGACCTTAAAAGTATCTGAAGGATATTTTTGACTTTACATATATTCACATGCACTTTGATCCAACTTCGTATTGTTGAGTGAATGCCACGTTCAAGGCACAGAACGGAGTGCTTACAGCAGACTGCGAGCTCAGGGCGGCCTGTGCCTTGACTGTCACCTTGTTGTTCTGACCTATGCCCTGTCCAGGGCTAGCACTGCTCTTTCTACCCCTCAGTGCTTAGTCAAGTATTACTACCTTGCAGAACAAATGACTCTGCTTGAGTGTCATTTTCCCTGAGAATTCTGCCTTGCCCATTCTAGATTAGGTTTGTAGAGTCACAGTCTATCTGTTCCTTATAGTTGGCATCACGATTTCTTGATTGCTTTAAAATCCTAAATTCCCAAGTCTGTCAACATAATTCAGTGACTGGACTTTCACTGTTGTATCCTAGGCCTGGAACTGAGCCTGACACATGCCAGGTACTCAGTGTATATTGGTTGAATGAATGAATGAATGAATAAATGAATCAGACACCTCCTCTCTCCTCACAGCAGCTTAAATCTAGGGAATAAGGCAAATGTACAAATTATGATGAGGCAAAGCAGAGTAAGGAAAGTGCTGAAAGAGAAATACAGTGGGGCCTTGACTTACGAGTTTAATTCGTTCCGTGACGGAGCTCGTAACTCAAATTACTCGTATGTCAAATCATTAAAGTGAACGAGTAAGACAGGTGATGCTGGGCTGATGTTGTGGCGTTCACTGTGACGTTCGCTGCACCAACTAGCGGTGGGGTATCTGAAGCTGGCTCATAACCCGAATTTTAGCTCACAACTCAAAGCAAAAAATCAGCTGAGAGATGGCTCGTATCTCGAAAAACTCGTTAGTCGGGACACTCTGGCCCCACTGTACTATATTTAAAAAAAAGGAGTGGTTGTATGCAGTCATAGCCATTAGGGCATTCTTCAGAGAGGAATTGTTTTGGGGGAGAAATGCTGGGTTATATAGACTATTGATAATACTTTTATTTCTTTATTTGTCCTTAATTTAACTTAATTTGAAAAGAAGACATATCCTAAGTAAAATATTCAGAGAGTCTTCGATCCTCTCTGGGTTGTAGTTTATTTGCTTGTTCTCTGCAATGTTTCTTTAATGAAAGGATGTTCTTTTACCATCATCCGACCAGGCAGCTTCATGGGATTACTTTTCCCCCACTACAAAAGTGGGATTTAAACCATAATTTCCCAAAACATAGCCACCAGCTAAAGTCAGCATAGATTTAATGCTCTGGGTCCATTTAAAGTGACATGTGAACATAAGCACAAAAGTGCGTTTCTAAATCTTGTAAATCTCAGTGGGAATTTTTCATTGGCTCGTTCCATTACAATCTTTTTCTCAGGGATAAGGTTTTCTAAGTCAATATTTTCCTAAAAGCATGCCCTTTTGTCTTTCACTAAATATGGTAGTCTTTGTTTCTTTAATGACCATGTGAGAACAGAAGGAAAAGTTCTTCTCAGAGGAGACGGAGCAAAGGGATATATACTTCTGGCCAGAGGTTATCAGAGTTTAATAGTATGAAGGAATGTCCACTTCTCTAAACAGAATGTGCTACACTTTCTGAAGTTGACACCATTTATTTAGTCTTATTAAAGAGCTGGGAAAATGATCCAAGTCTGAGAGAAACACAAGCTGCTGTGAGTAGAGTGGCTGCTTCTTATGGCAAATAAAGGAGCCTTCCAGGGCAGCAAAGGTTTCTGAAGGAAAAACGCTCAGAGTCTGGCAGGATCCCATTCTGTGCTCCCAAAACCATTGGCTTGCTGGCCTGCTTCCCCAACCCTTTCCCCTGCCATGTTGTGTTTTTTTTTTAATTAATGCATTTTTCTTGTACTTGTGCACTTGCTTTTGTTTTTGCTTTTATGCTATAGTTATTTTAGGTGTGGTTTGGCACCTCCAGCAGATGGGAATTAAGTTGAAGGCAGAAGTTGGCATGCACACACCACCTTTAAATAAATGCAGGCCTGGCCAGGATGATTCCTGCATACCTCTATCCTCCACATTGGAGTCTATATTTCCCACCTTTGGTAGGCATCAGCATCGCCTGAGAAACATGCTACAGCAAAAGATGCTTAAACTCTACCCCAGAACTTCTGGGGCTTAGATATCTGCATTTATTCAACAGGTGGGTAGGGGATGACCATCTATTCCGGTTTGTCCGAGACTGAGGAATTCTAGGCTGCTTGCTAAAACCAGGACATTGCTGAGCAAACTGGGACAGATGGCCGACCTATTTAGGGACAAAGACTAGTGCCAAAGCAAAGGCCATCTATCTACTTTCTGTCTTCCAATCCTAATTATTCTTGGGGGTGAAAAACACCTATTCTTTTATGGATATAAAGTAAATAGTTTACTTATTTTTATTCTTCAGATCTGCCTCATTTGTTCCACGGGTACAACTTAAGTTTACTAACAGACACATACCCACTTCTTCTGGAAAATAAATTCTATCTGCCCACATGCTTTCTTTTTCCAATGAGGTTACAGCCTTAGTGGCACTTGCTTAAGCAGCTCTTATTCTTAGGATGGTTTACAATGGCTGACCAATTAAAGACAAGCAAACACAACCCTCTTGGCAGAAAAGGATGCCCAGTGCTCCCTGTCTTGTGCCCATCGTCTCAGCAACCCATTTTGGACTCCAACACCACGGTCTGTGAAATCTGTGTATTTCATGCTAAATGTAATGCACGTACTGAAAGTCACCTGGCACTCCCCCTTCCCAGAATAACCACACATACAATTTGTTAAAGCAGGTTGTTTCAGTCACTTTGATAGAACATAATTAGCATACCAGCTCATAAAATAAGCCAGTGAACTAACTGGAGACATAACCGAAGAGGACTGATTCCCAGCTCTGAGCACAGTGCTGGACCATGCTTCCTTCTTCAGTGAAGGCTTCCCACGGAAGCAGAACCCAAGATCAGTCATCTCAGTGATGCAAGACTGGGTCTCATTTTCCCTCGTGGCCAACTGAAGATGCAGGGGGGCTGCGTTTTACATTAATCTCTCCCATCATCTCACTTGTCTGGCAAGTGACAGGGAGTACACTGTGCTTTCCTTTCAGTGAGAGCCATGCAAACTTGATCGACTTTCAGGGTCCCGACATTACAGGTTCTGTGTTTGCTGCACAAGGAGGTGTGCCATTCATTTTCATGCTCCTTTACCCTTTTAGACGCAAATAACTAAACAAATAACTTTCAAAAATCAACCATTGAGATTTGTGGTTGAGAGCAAAGGAATGTGGATGATGACTAAAGAGAAGTTATCAAAATATTCAGCTACCAAATAAGGAAAATGTAAAAGTTCCCTACCCTTATGAATTTCAGCGTGGGTGGAATCACACTTGGATTAGATTTGACAATAAAAGTTCAGAGCAGATTGTACCTGTTTAGTCTGATAAAGGTTAGGACTCTGGAGGGAGGGTCGGTCCAAGTTGCCAAAAGCACATTTTGCTTGGTGCGATGACTCACAAATCAAATTTTGGAAGGCGAATTCATACCATGTCTGACAATATGCATTTTGCACATAGTACTCATTGTATTTCTTTTTATGCAGTCCTTGTTCAGTGGTCTTTGAGAACTAAACACCAAAACTATTAAGAAAATGCTATTAATGATGACATCAACTAACACTGAATGACTGTAAAATGATTGCGTCTGGATGCTTTTTTGCTCTTGTCTACAGAGAAATCAGCGTTGCTTAGGCTTAGGGCTGTCTGTGGAAAAACACATCTTACCCCCTTCTTCCAAAAAGAGTCATTGAGTATTAAGTTGGGTGGAAGGTGTGCTCCTTCAGATTTGAAACAGCTAAAGCCCAGTATCTCCCACTTGTTCACTCTTATCTGGTGTCTGATAGGGAGTGTGTGTATACATTGGAGTGTGCATGGCTAGAAATGAAGGATTTCAATTGGAGCATCTAACTTTGGACATCTAGTGGTGGGCAGTGAGGCACCAATTGAGAGGGCAGTGACTGAGAGGAGCTGTGCTTTGGGAATATTAAAGACACAAGAAATAAGAAGTCTGAGTATATGCTCTTATAATTTTCTATGTGGAAAAATACAAAAACAAACAGTGCTGTAATAATAGAGAGTGGGAGTGGCGGGGGCAGGATGGGATTTCAGAATGTCTGTCCTGCAAGGACTCACCAGTCTCTTCCTTCTAATTCAAGTGAGGACCCATCTCCTGGGAGGCAGAGAGACAGGTGCTTGGTCACAACATCATTCTGATGGGCTGTCCAATCCTACCCATGAATCCGGAGTTCTCGACTCCCTCCTGTGTCCTTTTTTATTGCAACTTTCAGGAATGAACGAGCCCTAGGAAGATTTGAGTTATGTAAAAAATCAGAATTCCTTATACTCAAAGGTCTTATTTTTTATCACTTCCATGGTGGGACATTTTCTCTTTAATGTCTCCCAATATATAATAGTAGGTCAGGAGTTAGGACACTGCTTGTCTTTGCAAAGAAAGCACTTTAGTAAAGAATTTAGCCAAAAAACAAGTAGAGAATAAGAAATGAAGATTGTTTTAAGATAAAAGAGTAAAGTGCCACTTTGGTTATTATATTTATTTAGTTTATGTGCATAGTTCAACTCCTTTATTTAGCTTATAGACTCCAAGAACTTTTCAAAGAAATCAAAAATAGTTCAAAGCTCATGTACCAGTGTATGACTGAAAGGATTCCTGGGCGCTATTAATTTTCCTCTCTGCCAAATTCCCTAGCGAATCAGAAGTTGAAGTAGCATACTTTCCACTGGTTTTCTCACCTGATTTTTATGCTTAGTCTATGCTCTTTGGCCAGACAACCCCTTTGCAAAATATTATCTGTGAGTTCCATAGCCATTAAGCCATACCTGTCCTGCTTTGCTCCCAGGGGGTCTTCTTATTGGGCTCCACTAAGCAGTGATTCTCAAAAGACTGCTCTCACTCAGACCCTGCTGCTCTAACAAATTACCAAAGACTGGGTGGCTTAAACCACAGGTATATATTTCTTACAATTCTGGAGGCTGGAAAATCTAAGCTCAGGGTCCCATGGATTCAGCTCCTGGTGAGTGTCCTCTTCCTGGGTCTCAGATGGCCATCTTCTCAATGTGTCCTCACATGGGGGAGGCAGTGAGCCCCTATCCCTTCCTCTTATTTTAAGGACATGGAGCCTATCATGGAGGTCCCACTGGCATGCCCTCATCTAACTTCTTACCTCCAAAAGGCACACCGGCAAATGCCATCATATTAGGGGTTAGTGCTTCAACATGTGAAATGGGATTGAGCATGGCACAACCATTCAGTCCATAACAACTGCCATTGGCCCTACTGATATTAGCTTCATTAGAAAGGTGTGGGATGAAAACCACAGCTTCCCAGCAGGGAAGCTTTAGGGCTTTTCTTCAGGCAGAAACGGACCTGGTTTTGCCATGTGGCAGACAGCTCAGGTACAAGGAGCTACTTCCAAATCAGGCAGGCAGCAGAGCTACCTTGGCTTAGATGGTTTATGCCCCATAACATAACATCCAGCGTTTCTGACACGTCCATGGGCATAGCTGACCTAGTATATGACAGGGGTATGACAGGAAGGTCACCACATTCAGGGGACATCCAAAACTATAACAAAACTTCTTTTCCAGATATTTATAGTTTATTTCTAGTTCTTTCTTATAAGTACTATTCCTAAGTGACATAGTTGGTATATATCAGGTGAACATGGGACAGTGCTAGAACCTTCACTAAAGGTCAAGTTCTCATGAAGAAGGGAAAAGACTTTGATTAATTCTGCCCACATTCCTGGTTTAGTGGCATTCTCCTATTTCATTTCTTAGAGCCATTTCTAAAAGACCTGGGTTATTTTCAGAAGTTATCACAGAGTCTTAGACTTGTAACGTGATCAGGAGATGTTATGCTTATAATATACACTTTCTCCAAGATCCCCTTAGCATATTACTTTTACCGGAATCCCAGACACTAATGATACACTTGGTGCTAAAATTAGTAAAAGTCATGTATAATGCCTGGGTGATGGATGAGCTTTTTCAGGAATGCTTTTTAATAATATGATATTGTATCCTGAGTCATATCCTAATGCATAAACTAAATAAGTTGCTACAGAGGTATACTCACCATAATTATAATGAGTTGGTTCATCAATAAGCATTTATTTAGAGGCCTCAGTGAATCATGCCCTTTTCTGAACTGTGGAAATTCAGGCTGAAAAATACAGAGACAGTCCTTCCTTTAAGGAGCTCACACTTGTCTTGGGGAGAACATTAGTTTATAAAGTAAATGCTTAATATAAGTCAGTTACAGTAAGTAGATGGGGGTGGTGGTGAAGAAGGGGGGGTAGGAATGACTTCTAACACTAGAAAGATAAGCCAAGGCCTTAGGAGGGGACACCCATGCAAAGCCCCAGGGAGGGAGCATGGCCAATGAAGAACAGCAAAATCGAGTGCCTAGAGATAGGAAGACAATTGATGTGTAACAAAACCATGATGATTATTGTACTTACTGCCAATATTTATTGGGCTTACAGTGTTCCTGGCACAATGTTAAATACCTACTGCCCATGATCTCTTTTTATACCACTTACTAGAGGCCTGGTGTACAAAATTCATGCATGGGTGGGGTGCCCTCAGCCCAGCCTGCACCCTCTTTAATTCAGGCTCCTTGGGAGATGTCCGACTGCTGGTCAGATCGGGCCTAAATCAGCAGTTGGACATCCCTCTCATAATCCTGGACCACTGGCTCCTAATCTCTCACCTGCCTGCCTGCCTGGTCACCCCTCACTGCCTCTGCATGCTGGCCTGATCCCCCCTAACTGCCACCCCCCCTGCCAGCCTGGTCACCCCTAACTGCCCCCCCCCACTGCCAGCAAGGTTGCCGCCAATTGCCCCCCCCTGCTGGCCTGGTCACCCCTCACAGCACCTCCGCCAGCTTGGTCACCCCACATAGCCTGCTGTTCAGTTGTTTGGTCATCCCTCACTAACCCCTCTGCCAGTCTGGTTGTAGGCAGCCATCTTGTGAGGGTGTGAGGGTTAATTTGCATATTACCTCTTTATTAAATAGGATAAGGCTTTGCAGATGAGGAACCTGAGGCCTACAGAGATGAGGTAGTTTGCTTTAAGTTACATAGGTTTTAGGTTTCATATCTGAAATTTGAACCCAAGTCCAAAGCCTAGTTTCTAAAGCACTCTCCTTAAGTTAAACCTGGAGTTTTCTAGAACCAGGTTGTCTTTGCCATCTTCAGGCCTGCTCTGCTTGTGAAAAACTGAGTGAAGCTACAAGGAAGATGATGCCAAGAACTATCATGGAGAAATAAAAAGCACATGCATTTGGCCAAGCAAGCATTACTTTGCAGTCTATTAGCTACAGTTAAACATTTAACACCTTTGAAAGCTCTGGTTTGATGACATTTTCAAATGGCCAATTTCTATTTACTTTGGGGCAGACTGCAACATTTCCATATTCAGGAATAGTCAGCTCAGCCTTATTCTGCTTAAATTGAGTGGTTCACTCTTTAACACCCAAGGCAGAAGTTGGCGGACATTGTCTAAACTAACTAGTTGCAACAGAATTTTAAATTTACTCAGAGACATATCGCTGAAAATAATTCTCTGAAAAGTTACAAAATACTGTATCATGACTCATTATTTACTGACAGTTTTTGTGGGGAAATAATTGGCTTTTTCAAATGTAGTGTTGCAGCCTGAAACAATAAACCCCCTTTGGAAAATACACCATTCAGTTTCATTCGCCATGAAAACCAGCACTGGTCTGGAGAAACAACCCCGTCCTGCCTTCACCCCCAAGCATCTTTCTACAGATAACTATTGAAAAAGAACACAGTCTTAGTAGTCTCTGAAAGCTATACTTGGAAGAATTAGGAGGCTAATATTATTTGTATTGATTATACTAGTAGCAGCTTCCATGTATTATACTCTCACTATTTGCAGGCACAGTTTGATGCACTTGAACAACTCTGAAATGGACACTAAGAATATCCCAATTTCACGGATGAAATACCTGAGATCGGAAGAGGTTGACCAACTCTCTTTCATCACCTCACTAAACTTTCTCCAGAAGAATGAGTATAGGTAGCATCTCCTTTTGAGCCCCAATATTGTATTGGGATAATGAACTACTATTATCTGGATCCCTTAATACATATGACGTTTTCTAGGTATGTTAATTCACATAATTCTCTTTTTTCAGGGGACACACATTTACGCCCCTGCCCTGGGCTCCACTGAACTGAGTTTGGAAACCCGATATATAGGCAGTTACTAGGTCAAGTATGATATCTGTGTACATACCACTGTATATGACCAAAAAATTTTATTTGAGCTACTTTGTTCCTATTAAATTATCAAATCTATCACCTTCCCTGTTGACTGGCTGGCAGCTTTCAGAAAAATAACAGCTGGCTATGGAGGAGAGTGGGATATGGAACACTCTTTCATCAAATATGACCAACTTGGGCTAAGTGAAATAAGTCAGACAGAGAAAAATACTACATGATTTAATTTATATGTAGAATGTAGACACACACACACACACACACAAAGGAATAAACAAAGCAAAGAAACAGCTTCATAGACATAGATCACAAGCTGATGATTGCCAAAGGGGAGAGGGGTGGGTGAAAAAAGAAAGGAAAAATAGAGCTAATTTTCATTGAAAAAATGTGATTAATGGCCTGTTATATGTTGAAAAAAAGTATATGGAGAGGATTGGAAATCAACTGATTTGTCTAGATGTGGTGAAATAAAGGAAGGAAGGAATGAAAGAAGGAAGGAAGATTTGAACTCACATCTGGTTGAGTTCAAATGTGGTGGTCTTTCAAGAAGAACATGCTCCTCATTTCTCATCCTTCTGACTTTGACCCCAGTTTAAGTTCCTAGTTGGTATCATGCTGTCATCATTTGCACAGTCATAGGTGGAAGGCTCTCACCCAGCAGCTGAAACTTAGGTATTCAAGCAAATATTCATTTCCTCTCACAAGCCCCTTTTCCTGATTTTCTTTCTCCACTTTCCTGGGTTCTTAGTGCTTATATTTTGTCAATTTCTTTATTTTCTAACTCTTATTTTACTTAAGATCGATGCTTCTTAGCAATATTAGCTAAGCCAAGCTAAGCTTTTCCATTTGCCCAGATACCAACCAAACCCAGCAAATGACATTCTAGACTTTTACATGGCTATTCCTGTGTGCTCAGATGCCATTTCATTGTTGCCAAAGAGATTTTTATTGTTTGCCTCACCAAATTATTTTATTAAGTGAATGACTTTAGGAATTCATTTGGATTTATTTTATTACAGGCTTCAGAAAAATGATATACAGCTCTTGTTAGAGGAGTATGTTGAATAATAGGATCTGTACCTATATAGATATTGTTTTTATGATTTATTTTCTTGCATAGAAATAAAGTTACTTTATAGGTTTACTTTAATATATTTAATTGCTGCCTTGGGAATTCCAAAGTCAATATATACAATGGGGCCATTAATGCCCATTGCATTCTGGATCAGAAAAATCACAGTCATTCATATATCTGTATCTATATGTATCTTATCTATAGATCTATATATTATAAAACTATATCTACATCTATAGCAACACATAGATTCATATATAGATATGTGT
>NW_005871112.1:2479860-2563950 GCF_000147115.1 Myotis lucifugus | reverse complement strand
TATATCTTAGACCAGCAAAGCTTCCTTTTTCTTTGTGTGAGTTTCCACATTAAAGAATAATAAAATAAAAACTACTTTCTGCTAAAATATATTAAGGAAAAAGCATGTTTTCAATTCTACTGGACTTTCATTTATAATGCCAGAGAAACACACAATGTAAGTGAAATCTTGAAAGAGGAGTCAAAGGTGAGCTTTCTCAATGCTGGTAATTAATTCTTGCTTTGCATAGGCTAATTGAGGGCAATCGTCCAGTACTTGATGTCATTTCATTTCCTAGCTGTCAATGGGACTACAACCTGCTTTCCCTGTGAAATCCTTTCACCTCTGTGCTTTCCTTTGATGGTAGAGGGATGTTAATGATAGAGGGGCACCAAACGCTTTGTTCTGTTCTGTGAATGTCAATAATTTCCTTCAATGGAATGTTCCTTTGACAGAATTTTCTTTCTCTAACATCTCTGTTAAAGTACACACACACACCACCACCACCACCACCACCACCACCACAACCAGCAGCAGCAGCAGCAGCAACAGCAAAAAATTTAGAGACCAAAATGAAGAGAGTGAACTAGAGGGTGATTTCTTGAATAGTCTTCCTTATGTTGCAGACTAACCAGTGCTCCAGTGCAAGCAAATAGAATCAATAATTTGCTCAGCAAATGGTGACTGAGTATCTATTAACTTATAGAAATGGTGTTAAGTATTGGAGAAGTGAGAAAGAAGGTATTAACTGCATGGAAGCAGCTCAAAGACACTACTGAGATTGGAGTGACTATCAGTGTACCCATTAGGGTATAGACCTGGGCATCACCCATAATTTTCTTGGGTGTCCACTTTCACAATTCTTGAAGCTATCTTTCCTCCAAACTTCTGTCTTAAGACAAGTTACTTATGTCACTTTCCGCAGCCTTTTTAGCTAACTCTCCTTCCTTCCTCAGTCCTCACCCCTGCCCAGAAAAATCTCATTCCAAGTAAATGGCTTGTTTGGCAATAGTTAAGTCCACATAGCCAAGTCTTCCCCATGGGAAGATGTGTATCAATGTGTGATTTGGGTTTCTGGCTTGGCTGGTTAGAGTTGTCTTGATGACCAGTGAGATATGGACATGTCTACTTCCACCAAATAACTCAAATCTGCAGCAAATCTAAGTTGAACAAATCACTTTTATTCTAAAAGATAATTGAGATAAACATTTCTGGGTTGTTTTGTTTTGCTTAAATACTTGCCAATTTTGATCTCACTGTATGTTTAGACTTAACATTTCAGTTTTTATTTTACAAATTTTATATTTATCTGCCAAATATAATTTTGATCTCATTGTTTTCCAACCTAATTTATGTTTACTTCACTTTATATACAAAATTTTGTATGTTCTTTGAAAGAAAGAACTGAAACTATCTTTGTAACCTGCTCAGAGTTTATTGTTATGGCTAAAACAGTGGAGGAATTGAATACATTGGGCTGAATTTATTGGGCTTTAGTCAATGTGCAATTTTTTAATATAAGCAAATATAATTCACATCCAAAATAATATTTTACCATACTTGTAGATATTCTAAATCAGGTTTGCTTTTTCAATTTTTTTCTTGTTTCTGTAGATTTAAATTACTGATCATATGTTTATAATTCATATTAAGTCTAGAAACAATTTGGAAAATAATACAAAGCTGAAAGTGTTCATGTACTAACAGAGTACTCACTTGCCAGAAGGTATAGTGATGCTGCAACTATACAGTGGGTGGAGGGCCCATACACTTCACTGTTGCCCATCACAGTATGATGAGATCTAGCTTCTCTTATTCAATTTTAGAGATAATGGTTTTATTATCCTCAAAACACCCAAATGGCTTATGTTAGTATAGTCTATGCTGACTTTGCCTCACTGTACTCCTTTTATTTTGGGGGATAATTTTTTGTCCTTTTGCTAAGCAGAGATGATAAAGTCCTCACAATTGTAAATACACAACTTGGAGACCACCCCCTTCCCTGATTTCCCCAGAGGTAAGGTGTTTCCTACCTTAGAGCTTCATGTCAGGGAAATGTCAACCTGTCTGATGAATTCTGAGACTCTTCTACTCTGTAAAGAAAGACATTTCTGGACTTTTCTGCAGGTTACCCAGGTGTATGTTCATGATTCCATGAAACAGGAAGACGATACACTTCTCCATGGGCAGTGTATAGTAAAGGTTAAGGACATTTTTCTTTTCATTATAAGCCTAAGGAATGCAGGTCATCTTACAAAAGGGAGTCAGATCCAAACCACATATTAAAGAGTACAACAATCAGAAGTTAAGTAAGAATAAGGTGGAAATAGTCTGATAATGTATAATCGGACATAACAGTCACGGAGAAATAATGAAGAGGAAGAACAAATATGGATTCAAAATAAAAAAGAACATTGAAAGCAAATATTTTTTTCTTAGAATATCTGTATCATCAACTTAGAATGGAAAATACATGTGTATGTGTGTGTATCAAATTTATTAAGTAAAAACTGGGGAAAAAGACAAAAAACATTTTTCCCTCCATGATACATTACCACAGGCTATTCACATAATCAGTTACTTCCCACCATATAAGATTCTATTAGTTATTGCAAAGAGTTAGCTCAGCCATCTCTGTGAATTTATTTTTTTTAATCTCCTCATCTTCAGATGACCCCTGGCTTAGTTGAATTGTCAAAAACAGCATATAAAACAACCCCTGAAGCCTTCTCTACACTGGTACACAGAATTCTTTATTATGAAACTGCTGACACTATGGGTATATGAAAAGTCATTAAATTAACCTTAATGGCTTAATGTTCCAAAAAAAGACCCAATACATTTTTAAGATCTAACTTCTACCCTTATCTAAGATCACTCCTGTTACAGATTTGGTATTGTTGATGTCAAAGCAAGCCTTAGAGCAATTGAATAAGCTGCATTTTATCCTTATCTTTAAATCTTTATTGTGGCATCACCTTTATTTTGCTGTTATTTTAATTTTTATTATCATAGTAAAAATGTATTAACACAAAATAATTGGATTGTATTTGACATAACAGCGTTTTTATTTGTTTGGTCTTGATCTTATTGAGAGAAAATTTATTTTTATGAACTGACCTATGTGTGTGAAGTACTGTTATAGGCACAGAATAAAGATGTGCCCATAAAAATCCTATTTTCAAAAGTTTTACAGAATATAACTATATATATATATATATATATATAGTTATACTTTTTTTAATTGTCTATTCTTTACTAACAAAAAGGCTTTCACAA
Organism: Myotis lucifugus; assembly: GCF_000147115.1. Classification (NCBI taxonomy): domain Eukaryota; kingdom Metazoa; phylum Chordata; class Mammalia; order Chiroptera; family Vespertilionidae; genus Myotis; species Myotis lucifugus. The sequence continues at coordinate 2,560,692 of NW_005871112.1, read as the reverse complement.
TCATTGTTTTGTTCCTGTAAAGACTGTAGGAATTATTCTTGTATTGCATATGGAATCCAGGGGTTTAGAAACAATTATCCAACTTACCTAATTTGAGGTACTTATAGGCAGAGTCAAACATCTGATCTTGTACAAGTCCAGGATCCTTTATAGTACATTCCTCTCCGTGGAGTTCAAGTTCTGAAAATTTATGCATTAGAAGCATTTAAAACTGTCACTATGAAGAAAATAGAGAAGAGGGGCAAAGGCCATTTATGAAATTAGGAATGGCCTTATGGGATGGCTCCACAAATTAAGATGATGCAGCCTTCTAAGGCTATCTGAGGCTGCCATCATCTTAGATATAGAGAGTAATACAATAAATGCCCATGGACCCACCACCCATCACTGATACTCTTCAAAGTCACAAGCAGTGTCTCAAGGAAGATCCATGTCCTTCCACCCACCACACTCCATCATGCATCCCACATTCCATTCTAAATTCTTTCCCAACCTGTCAAGCATATCCATGCTCTGTGCTTTTAGTGATTCTGTTCCTTTTTCCTGGAATAATCTTGCTGCTTATTGCTGCTTATGTGAAAGGGAGTTATTCTGCAAGGCCTTTCTCGATTGCCCAGGTAAATTTGCCTCCACCTTTTTGTCCCCATAGCATTTGGTTTATAGCAAAAAAAAATAAATAAATAAAAATAATTTTAAAAAGCAGAAATTATAACCTCACACCATAATTACTTGTAAATGTTCCACGGTCTTTGACCCTATGGTGTCCCTGTGCCTAATAAAATAGCATGTATATATTGTAGTACCTATGAATGAATCTTTATTTAATGGAGTTAGGAACGGATAACCAGGGGTGGGGATTGAAAAGGCGTCACAGTTATAATATGGGCTTTATTTATGACCTAGAAACAGTGGTGTTCCTGGGTTTGAGAACTATTGGAAGTAGCTGTTTCCTGTGGGTCCGGCTCACAGAATGAGGAGACCTGAATATTTGCCTCTACTTAACTAGAGCAGACCCCTCCTCCCCCCCCCCACACACACATTTATTGGCTGTTGTTTGCTTCATTCCAACTACGCTTTTCTACTGAGCAAAGAGAGGTAGGAAAACTTCCGTTTATGTAACTCACCTCAGTTGAGGAGGCATTTTCCAACCCCCTTCCTCTAAACATAAGCTTATGCAGCCACAGTTCTGCTCACACTAACTGCCCACTAAAGGATATACCTTCCAGCTTCTCTTTCAGATGCAGGCATACATTTCTCAGGTCAAGGTGTATTTTGAGTTCACTTTATGTGTTTCAGGATGCCATAGCTAAAGCCACTTTTTAAAACCCCTAATCCCCCCTTTTCCTTGAATCCCTAACAGAAGTGACCTGTCATCTGTGTATATTTGAAGACACATTCTCAGTGTTGATTTAAATTCATGCTTGTATATCTTTGTCAAATCAATAAGTTTTGTCAGTGAAGTGGGCGGATGATTGTGCTGTGATCCCTCAACCCATATAGAAATAGCTCCAATAAAGACATATATTGTGTCTGAATGCCCCAGGACTTAAGGGATGGTGGAGGGAGGGGGGTCAAGCCACTAAGGCGGTAAGACAGTGTTTCATGCAGGATGTAAATTTAAAGTGAACTTTGTATAATAAATAAATTGAATTGAAGTGGGAATGGCAAGGTACCTGGAAAAACTTGAACAAAGTACAGATATATGATGAGGAATATATGTTTAAGAATAGCAAGTAATCTAATTCTCTTGAGGAGAGGATTTTGTAGGAATTAATGAGATGCCTTAAGTAACATTGATATCAAGTAGAAAAAGGGTCCATTTCACTAGAAAGCCAGTGATTCCAAGGTTAAAATTATGATTCTAGGTGACAAATCTGGCAGCATTGGATATCTAAAAACAAGGAAATCATTTCAAAGGTTTTTTTCGATTATCCAGATGCGAGGGCTTAGGGCGTGGATTAGAGCAGAAGGGAAGAAATATATTGTAGAGAATATGATAAATGGAGTAGAAAAGAAGGATTTATTTTTTAAAAATTTTTATAAGTTTTGAAAACATATTAAATCGGTTCTCAAAAGCTGGTATATGTAATTATTGTCTGGGGATTTTAAAATATGGCTCACCACTGCAGGACTGTTTCTGAGGCCCTGGGTGGGACTCAGGAGTTGATATTTTAAGAAAATGACACAGTTGTTTCTGCCAGGTGGTTTGTAGATCACAATTTGTGAAGCACCGACTTAATATGTATTTGAGGAAGGAAAGTGAGGTTCTGGGGACTATCAAACAATAAATCAGCCCTGGACAAGGGGCTCAGTTAGTTGAACATTGTCCTGTACACCGAGGGAGCGCCAGTTCCATTGCTGATCAGGGAACATGCCATGCTCAGGTTGCCATTCAGACCCTAGTCCATCAGGGTGCGTGTGGAGTCAGCCTCTCTCTCTCTCTCTCTCTCTCTCTCTCTCTCTCTCTCTCTCCCCCTCTTCCTTCCTTTCTCTCAAAAAAATCAATAAAATATTTCTTAAAATTTGTGTGCTGTACAAACCACTGATTGTTTTCTGATTTTAAACTTTATTCACTAGACATTTGTTAATTTAATATTGTAGAATAAATACAAAGGGCTCACCAATAAATTTTGAAAATAAAGAACAGTGAGGGGAAGTTCCGCTATTAACATACATTAAAATGATGTAACGATTGTAGAAATGTCCAGCAAATATGCATACGCTGCCCTACAGCTCCCAGGTGACACAGGCTGAGTGGGTCGATTTGGAGCCCAGTATTCAGATGTTATTGTCAAAACCATAGGATTAGATGGGAGAGGAGAGAGAAGACGGAGGGGGGGGGGGAGGAGAGCTGAAAACAAAACAGTAGCAATCTCCCCAAGAGACAAAGGAGGGAGAAGGTAAAAGAGCAAAATGCTCTGAACAGGAATTTCCAGACACCATTAGGACAGTCCTGGTCAGCAAGTTTAGAAACTTTCACAACTCAGTTGGACTCTTTTGTTTGTTTCTTGTTCCAAAGTCCTCAGCCTTTAGATAACTGTAATATTTTCCATCATTACTCTTATCATCTTATTAAAATGCAGCATTAACTATGAATAAAAATAACTTATTGTTCTTATGAGGGTCTTCTCTGAGTGGTCATAATTCCCATACTCTCTTCCCCTTCTCCCTAATGAAATGACATAAGCTATTAGGCACACACACAACTACTATACAATATCAGTGAGTCAGCTGCAAAATTTCAAGCTGAAAAAGATAATCGTTTTGTGAACTATTAAAATGCAATAAAGCATTTGAAAACTGAAAACTTTTGTTCAGTCACACATAAAAGTGAATGAAATTATTTAAAGGCATGCAGTTCAAAAACAGTTTAAAAATCCCATACATGCCATGACTCGGCAACCTGGAGTATATTTGAGTGAAAAATTATACACAGGCAGGAAATAAGAGGTTAATAAAGATTGTCAGTGAAACCTGAACCTGGTTTAGTAAGTGGCACAAAATTAGCCTTTGCATTTAGAAAAATGTGACATTACTTCCAACCTAGCGTGCCTATTATGTCTGCATCTCCTCAGATTTTTACATGGCCTTGAGCAATTTGGGCTGGAGCCAGATATAACATTTTTATTTCAGCAAATCACTTCCCATTGTTGTACATTTTAAGGATGTACTGAAAGGTACTTTCAAGTCTTAAAATATCAACTGATCGTACAGCAATGATACCTCACTTACAAGGGCCTTACATAAACCACAATGTTTTCTTTAACAATTAAACTATCTCAGGAATAGTAGTGAATATGAGCTACTCTATTACCACATTAAAAAAATAAACTGTTTTTTTAATAGTGCAGTTTACCTAACGCATGAAAAATGTCATATTCATTTAATTCTCCCTTAAAAAAGTAAATGCTACTGTTTATGACAGTAGTATACAAACATTTTCTTAAGAGTAAATATGTTTTGTTTCGCATGACCATAAGGTTTCTGTCCCAGCTACTCAACTCTACCATTATAATGTGAAAACAGTCATGGCCAATAGATAAACAAATGGGTATGTCTGTATTCCAATAAAATTTTATTTAAAAAACAAACAGTGGGTCATATTTGGCCTATAGGCTATAGTTTGCCGGCCCCTGTTCTATGAGATTGTTTTTCCAACATTTCAAGAGTGTAAATATACTTGTGATTTGACTTGTGGTATTATGTCCCATACCCTTAACTTCAATGTCAAGACAATCACATGTCCCAGTTCAAGTTGTGAAGAGTGCCCAGTTTTGAGACCTACATTTAAAAAGAAAGAAAGAAAAGAAATGAAACAGGTAAGTAGATTGGGCAAGAAGTCGGAAATAATTGAGAATTCTCTCAGATGTAGGGCATAGTTTGATAGGTTACTAATCTAATAAGCAACAGTGAGTGCATTATCCCACCACAAATTGTTTTGGGAAAAATACCTTTACTAAAATACTCTGTCCTATCTATTCCTCATTCCTCTTTACACAACACACAAACGTTGTCTACCTTACAAACTTCTATTCTTTCTTCAAATTGTGTTCTTGGACCTCCCTCCCCCCAAGAGTAAGTGGAATACCTCCCAAGAGCATTGATTTTTATTTCACTGTTATGGAGCCTCACTGTCCTTGTCACTCGCATGCCACTGACAGCATGGAGACTGCGGGCATGTGTAAGCAGCTTGGGAGGGGCAGAGCCTGAAGGGCTTCCTATGCTGCGGTAGATGGTGCACATTAACCTAAGAGCAATGGAAGCCAGTCAGGGGAGTCAAGTGTGAAAGGTACAGATCTGATTGATCTTTAAAGATGACTGCCTGGAGAGTGAACTATGGAGGGATGAGATAAAGAATGGACAATCGGTAGAAGCTATTTAGTGATCCAGGGGAAGATGGTGGTAGTTTGGACCAGGAGGGTAGCAGGCAAGTTAGAGAGAAATATTGAGATTCAGATTTCATTTTGGAAGTTGCACTTTGCTAGTAGATCGGATATGAGAGAAGGAAAAGAGAAAAGAAAGTCCAGGATGGCTTCAGGTTTTTGCTTTGAACAACTGGAAAGATGATGGAGCCATATTCAGAGGATGGTAGTGAAATCTGGGAGAAGAAATAAAAATTTTGTTTTGTGGCTTTTATTTGAGATGCCTGATTGGTGAGAATATTGAGGCAAATGGCTATAGAAGTGTGGGTTAGAGAATGAGTCAGGGGAGAATATATTAATGCCCTGCAATGTGTGGACCTATCCATAATCCTTGGGAATTTACTGTGTGCTCATAATCCTAGGCCATGACTCTTGAGGGGATAAAAGAAGAATGGCATGGCTTCTACTCACAAGCAACTTCAAATATACCTTGTAATTATAGTACAGAACTTAAATATTTGAATAAATGAGCAACAATTATTGTACAACACATAGTATATAGTTAAATGCTGATATATGTAAAAATGAATGGGGGGAATAAGGACACATATGTAATACTTTAATCAATAAAGAATTTAAAAAAAAATGAGCAGCTGTTACATAGCATAGGTAGAATGCAATGCCATGGACTGTAAATGAAGTGGATGACTTTGAGAAAAAGGAGGTTTGATTGACCTTGATACAAGCAACAGCCTCTCAATTCTGTTAATAAAGGGGCAGATGGGTGAGAAGTAAAATCAAGAATGAGTGAGAGTTTGGGTTGTGATTTAAGGAATAAGGAGAAACATATACGCCTTTCCCTGTCTATGCTTATTTGTAAGATAAACCTTTTGAAAATGTATTTTTAAGACCTTTTATGTAGAGCAGCAAAACTATTTGGAATATATCAACATGTCTGGTAAAATCAGTTATTGAAAATGTGACATGTCTGAGGCCATCTTTAAATGTTAATAATAAGAACAAAAAAAAAGTACCATTCAATTTACAATCTTGAAACAGAAGATTATTTCTCAAGGGGAAATTTGTATTTCATTTTTATAAGATAGAGGATAACATTTTGGGGTTAGTCTTTATAAATGTGGACATTACAGGTACCACTATATTTATTTTAGCATTACATATATGTTCAAATAGGAAAGATATAAATAGTCTAGTCTCTAATTCTAAAGAACTGGAAGCGTATAAGTAAACTTGTAGGTTTAAACATATTAGAAAAAAATGGCAGGTCTGTTTTTGGTAATTCTGATTTCAGTAATTAAGTATTAAAGGGTTATTGGTGAATTAAAAAAATAATGTGGGCCCTAACCGGTTTGGCTCAGTGGATAGAGCATTGGCCTGCGGACTGAAGGGTCCCAGGTTCATTCTGATCAAGGGCATGAACCTTAGTTGCGGGCACATCCGCAGTAGGGGGTATGCAGGAGGCAGCTGATCGATGTTTCTCTCTCATCGCTGTTTCTAACTCTCTATGCCTCTCCTTTCCTCTCTGTAAAAAATCAAAAAATATATTAAACATAAATAATGTGGGTCTTGGGGTATTTTCTCACTTATTATATTAAGGGAAATTATAATGCCACATTTAAGTACACTTGGAAACAGTATTTTTTAAAAAGGTGGTTGAAGAAAGAATTACACTGTATTCTTTGTTAAAACAATGACAAGTTTATTGATAGTTTCTACAGATACATCAACACCGTTAATAATAAGGAAGTCAGCATATTTTCTCCACTGTCTGACAGAGCTGAAGCATAAACATTTCTGGTATGTGTGCAGCGAGACCGAGATGTGCTACAGGATCTGTTGGTCTCTAATATGGGAAAAGTGTGAAAATGTGACTCAGATCACTGAAGGTGTTCTCATATCGAAAAACATGGCTATGAACAATGTGTTCATATTCGGTTGAGGTTCCATTAAACATAAAAGGCAGTTCACGGTACTTGAATGATGATCATTTTTACCCAATATTATGGCAATCATCACAGTCTGGTAAAGGATCTTTACACATACCGTAGCCTCCTTCCTCATGCCATGACCTGGCCCAAGGATAGACACTAGTGAGCAAAAGTGCTTATATTTAGAACCAGGTGGAGGGTGGGCTGGAGAGGGTCAGTGGGGAAAAAAGGGGAACATATGTAATACTTTCAACAATAAAGATTAAAAAAGAATAGAACTCTTATATCTACCCTTTTACTTCAATAGGTGCCCCATTGTTTTCTATCTCCCTTAAATGCAATTTTATTAAATATGAGCTAGCACGTGCATAGTATAGTCAAGGTAATGTTCTAAGCAAAAGGAAATGTTAAGATGAATAAGATACAGTCCTGGAACCCAAGGATAGGCCAATCTAGTGGAAGAGGCAGCATACTCACGTTAATTATCAGGCAGCCTTTTCAGTACAAATAAGGAACCATGGATTCTAAATGGAGAATGAGAATGTCTGCGGAAAGCGGAGCATGTCATCTGGGCCTTCAAGGATGGAAAGGTTTTTCCAGGACTCACAAAGCGCAGAGAGTTATTCCCTGTATAAGGAACAGCAAATGGGAGAAAAGGCTGAATTGTTTGCATTGACCAAGCTATTTCAGAGGACATTTGTAGAAATATTTAGTTGCTGAACAGGGGAACTAATGGGGAGCCTCGTAACCGCCTGCATCCCTGTTCCCAATAAATTTAAAATGTTAGTTCTATCTGCTGTGATCAATTCATGGACAAATGGGTAGTGATACCTATTGTGCGTGGCCTAGACAATTATTGGTACTCAGTGATGTTTCTCGATTCATGCGTATACATTCATTTATTCATTTATTCATTCAAAATTAGTACTGGGTTGCTACTGCATGTTGGAAATTTGCAGGCTAGGGTTGTAAAATCATCTTTGTGTTATAGATGCCTGCAGGGCAAAGGAAACATTTTTGTTTTTAAATCAGGGATATTTAAAGAGATGTTTGCTTGCATAAGATTCAAATGTTTCCAAAATAGGTGTAATTTTTCCCCTAAAGTATATTAATTGAAATAGCATTGAAGTCAGCATAGCTATGGACATTTTAATGTGAAAGGCATATAGTATTACATACTTATTTCCAAAAAAAATTCAATAATAAACACTATTTAACACCATTCCTTATATTTAAAAATATGACTCAATAGTGTTAAATGGGAACCTGATAAAAATAGTCTTATCTCTGTATCCACCTATTTTTCCCCCCACAGCACATTAATTAAAATGTTAAAACATCTTGAGATTTGTTACACTCCTGTTTGTTTTGTTGGAAGAGAATGTGGAAACCACTGTTGACACACAGACAATCTGTTGACAGCTTTGGCTCCCAGCATGTTTGGAACATGGCTCCTGCAGCATCGCATTTGAGAAAAGTTCAGTGATTGCAAACTTGTTTAGATTGATACTGAAAACACAGGGTGACACTGTGCTTCTAACCATCTCCAATGAATCTATTAATATCACCGTCCCTTGCCAAGAGTAGTCAGAAATTAATTTCCCATGCACACTCTATTCCCTCAGGATTCTACCCAGGGAATGACCAGAATTGTGAGGATTTTGTTGTTTGTTTTAAGATATATATTTTTTTTATTTCAGAGAGAGGAGAGAGAGAGAGAGACATCAATGATGAGAGAGAATCATTCATAGGTTGCCTCCTGCATGCCTCCCACTGAGAATCAAGGCTGCCACCCTGACCAGGAATCCAACCATGACCTCCTGGTTCATAGGTACACTCTCAACCACTGAGCCATGCTGGCTGGGCTGTTTGTTTGTTTGTTTTCTTACACAAAGATTTTTAAAGAATTAAGTTTAGAGTTATACACATGTAGTTATACAAATGTGAAGAGAGACATTACAAGTAATTCTTTGCTTTCAGAACCATTTTTGAAAAATTAACAAGAAATGGAGATGCTCTTCCACCCCTGTCCTCTTCCTGGCAGTGGGAGCAGAAGAGAGAAGCTCCTCTTACGCAGGAAACAGTCTCAGCTCCTAGCTTGTCCATGAGGCTCCATCCTTAGTGCTCTCTCCTTTCCGATCTCAGTGGTTTTCCCGCTTTCTCTAACGCAGGAGTGGTCAGGTCCACAGGAATTTCAAAGCTCCGCTTTCCTCCTGATGTTCGAGATCAGGCTACTGAACCATGAGGAAGCCTCGTGGAAGGAACATGGTCATCACATTTATTTTTATGGGCAGGGGGTGCACACGCTGTACTGGTGTGGGAGAATGTATCCTGAAGACTTGATTACCCAGATCGAAGTAAAATCAGTAAATGGGTGTGTGGACAGTAGAGGTAAGCTTCTCGGGGCAGTCATGTCTAGTGGGAATTCAAATGGTACATGCCTGAAGATCCGGGAAAGCCATCCTGGCATGGGGTAAGGATGTCTGTGTTGTTCCTCATTCACCATGTGATCTTGATAATTTAGCTTCTAAGTTTTCTAACACTTATTTAAATGAAGAATAGTATTGATTTGATGAGGTTATTCCAAGGTAATATCCGAGAAATTAGTTTGAAATAATGGCTTGTTAAAATACAAAGCATTCTACTCTAGGATATTTGTCTTCTAGGCCATACCTGAACATCTTTAAGCTCCATAAATACATTTGTAATGTAGCTCACCTCTTTTTCCATACAAGTTATATCTCCTTGAAAGCTTTTATATGTTTTGATTGAATTGTTCAGCCATTCTCAACTGGAAAACTAAGTCATCTATTTAAGGTAATGAAATAATTTTAAAGTGATACTAGTTGAGTCTCATTCTTGGGAAAAAGTGAGAAAATAGCCACTCAAATCATGGTTTCTATTCTCTGCTTCAGATGCAAACTTCCACTGGGGAAGGCTGTGAGATTCTAACCTACCCTTTCTGTATGAATGGAAAAATTAAAGAAAACAAAAAAGAAGTGAAAGATTTACATTTTCTATTTTATATTCCCGTGATCTAGAATGCATTTTAGAATTTCACTATTAACATTTGTTTGTGTGTGAATTTCATGTTATGAACTTTTGTATTGTGTCTCTTGTGTATTATGTATTGTGTTGAGGGCAGCAGCAGGAAGACAAATGTTGTAAGATATGTGTTGCTAAAATATATCTGGTAATAGCATAAAACCAAGAACTTTGAATAATTCCTTATAGCTACTCTTATGGTGGTGACGAAGATGATGGAGGGCCAGAAGTCTGAATACTAGCAATTATCAAATAAAAATAAATCTAAGCTATAGTTATTTTAGGTTTCAGATTACTTTCTTAATAAACTGAGCAAATAAACTATTTCATGTCTTTGTGATACTAAGCCACAATTTTATTTTTAGTTTGCTAAGAAATGTTTAGCATTCATTCTCAGTTTATTAAGTAAGTAATTGTTGGCCAATATAAAAACAAATATCTTTATCTAGCTATTAATGTTTTGTATTTACTAAATATTATCCAAATACCATGTGTGTGTATGTGTCGCTTGCTCAAAGTGATTATAATTTTAATACTGTAAATGAAAACTCTTAAAATTTAGGAGGCTAAAGATAACTTAGCTCATGGTTATGAAAAGCACATGGTATTTATTCTCACATCCTTCCACATTCATTTCCGACTTCAAATTTATGATGAGTTTTATGATAGTGTAAAGTTCAAAGAGAAGCTATAATTTAAAAGCTGCCCAGAGAAACACGAAAGACAATTTTAATGAAATACTTTTTAGAACAATCATGGGCTGGAAGAAGTAGCCATACAGTGGTTCTCTGAGTGTGGTCTGGAGCCAGCAGGGTGGGGACACCTGGGAACTTTCTAGACAAGCAAATTCTGGGGTCTCTCTGTAGATGTACTTGACTCAGAAACTCTGGGAGCGGGGCCCGGCAATCTGTTTTAACCAGCGCTACAGGTGAGTCTGCTACCTGCCCAAGTTAGAGAAACATGCTTCTAGTACAATGCCTCACTTCATTTAAATGGCCCAACGATCTATGCTTTCTAGTCTTACACACACACACACACACACACACACACACACACACACATCAGTCATTTAAGTAGCTGTTTATATTCCATTTTGTGTTCTTTTAAATATTTTATTTAAAAATATGTTTATCTTATTATCCATGTACTTCAAGCATACATTCCAAAGTAAATCAGCTTTTTTCCATCAGACCACTGGCTGAGACTAAGTCGCACAACAAATGGTAGTAGCCACTACAGGACAAATGTTCCCAGCATACACGCAGTGAAAGGTTCTGTTTAAGAAATAGAGTTCTATGCCAGAACTGGTTTGGCTCAGTGGATAGAGCATTGGCCTGCGGACTCAAGGGTCCCGGGTTCGATTCTGGTCAAGGGCATGTACCTTGTTTGCGGGCACATCCCCAGTGGGGGGCGTGCAGGAGGCAGCTGATCAATGTTTCTCTCTCGTTGATGTTTCTGGATCTCTATCCCTCTCCCTTCCTGTCTGTGGAAAATCAATAAAATATATAAAAAAGTAATAATAATTAAGAAATAGAGCTCTACTTGAACCAAACTGCACCAAACTGTGGCATACCTGTGTAAACTTACAAGCTCTACCAAAGCAATGCCGCCCGTTACAGAGTAAGGACTAAATAAATTCATGCAAGGACTAGGATGATAGAAAACATATCCTGTCTTATAGTCAGTAGACTTGCTTTGTTATGAACATTTGGCCAGGACATTTACAAGTAAGATAGAGATATTAAAAGCAAAAACACAGGCACACTCTGTTAACTAACATACTTTGATTTAAAATGTCTAGTTCAGGTGAGCAGGTAGCATTCACATTAATTGGAGTCAGGAAGGGTCTTCATTGCCAACTACATCAATTACCAACTATGCACAGTGAGGTGTTGTGTCGGAATTTTAATAAATGTGGAAGGATTTTGAAAAAGTGTGATCTGGGAAGGCATCAGAGAATTGTTTTGAATTATTCTAAGTGTCAAAAATCAAGGGCCTTGTGTTTTTTTGTTTTGTTTTTTTTAAAGTAACTTTGTTGTTGTTGTTGTTGTTTTTTAAAGTAACTTTATATTAGCAGTATAGTAATTGTGGACATTTTCCATTTAACAGAGAAAAACCCCAAAGTGGATATATGTTCATGGAAATATGTTTTTGAAATAGCAATTGCTTCATTTTTACCATGCTAGTTTATATAGTGGGCCTTTTTTTTTAACATGAAATTAAATGTGCGATATGCCTTTAAACTAAAATAACAGTATTAATAGGCTTCACATTCATATCTATTTATTTTCACTGAACTGTGAGCATTTTCACAAAAGACACTGTTGATGAAGTCTTTTGGAAATAGAGCATTCCAAACATATTAGGTTTATAAAATAAATAAACTAAATTAAAGGGACAGTAAGGCTGGGAATACTTTTCCATTGATGGAAGGATTCAGAAGTCATTTCAAAACAAAAAGGGGTTGGGAGGATTCTTCCTCCTTCCTTCTTCCTCTCCTTCCCAATAACATAACCTTTCCTCCTTTTCTCTCCTCATTTTGACAATATGAACTTCTTAGCTTTAACCTCTTCTTGGCCCCAAAGTGAAATCTATTGTGTGTGTTTTTAAAGAGCTGCAAGGAGGGTGTATTTAGAGAAGGAAGAAAACAACACATTTTTGATTCTTTGCCTCTGGCCTTGCCATTCCAAGAAGAACTTAAGCTTTTTCATCTTAACTCATGCACCATCTTAATTTAAAATGTATGAGGTTTGCCCTGTTGTGCTGTTGCATCAGTTTGTGGTATCAACAAAATCAAAGCTCCTAACTTTCTCAGCCACAAAGAGATGACTTGTGAATACCAGGTGAATTTTCCAAGTCAACATCCCAACCAAACAGAGAAAGACAAGATAGCTGTCTGGAAGAAAAAGCAGCCTGGCCTAAAATCGCTGAAGTTTTGTTCCTGGCATTCCTGGCGAGAGTCCAGATGCGGGGCCACGGCTCTAGATCCATTTGCCATTTAACTGAATGGTAATTCGCAAGCTTCCCTTTGGAGATGGAGCTCTTGGGGATCGCATTGGCATGCAGATCCTGATTCCCTGGAACCCAGTGGAGCCTGAGATTCTGCATTTCTGATGGCCCCTGATGATGAGGTGCTGCTGAAGCAGTGACATTTTGCCACACTGTAGCAAGGACATGTAGTATTTTAAGAGCATGCCCTTTTACGCCATCTTCACAGAGTCTAGGTGGAAACAAGGCAAGATACCAACTGAGGGCAGATTTCCCCCCCCTATTACACTCTTCATATACATGCAAAAATGGGTCTCAATTTCCAGTTGTTTAGCACGAGATTATAATTTTGTTCCTTTGAATGAGGAGTATAGCTAGGTCAGGGGATTGAGCCTGGATGAGGAGAATGGGGTCCTGAAGAACTGAGAGTCAGAGTAAAGGTGATAGTGTAATGGCTTGTACATCCCAGATGCTCTGCATCCCTGAAGGATTGTTGAAGTGAGAGGGTCTAAGGGAAAAGCTAGGGGTCAGAGAGTGGAATGCTTGAAATTGAGTTGTGGAAGGGTAACCGTTATTAATAATGGCAAGGTCTTGGGTATGGCTGTGTGTAAGTCACACTGTGTCACCTCTCTGCTCCTAGGTATTTTGGAGGTGATGAAGGTGTGAAAAAGAGAAGCTGCACTTACAACTCTAAATATGTATTTTTTTAATTGGGACCAGATTTAACACTGAAATAAGTCTTCTGTGCACCCAGTTACTTGACTTGTACATGTGTTAATGACATGCAGTCTAACTGAAGTTTCAGCCAAAGAGGTGATAAGACGTTTAATTTTAAACCCTGGAAAATATGTCAGTCAACCATGTAAAAACAAACTCTAATAAGTAGCAGATGCCATTTTGTCCAGTTCTATTAGATTTTTTCCATGCCCCCCAAAATTATAAGCAGGGCACATTATGCATGTGCTTCATTATGAAGGGCTAAATGCTGTTCCTCTGCAACACCTTCTGTCAAATAAGGGCACGTGGAGATGGAGGAGAAGGTCACTGGGAATGTGCAGCCACATTGATGGTCATTTAGCTCTCACATGGACATAATAGCAAGAGTGATAGTTTTACATGCAAAATGTGAAAGCTATAAATAAAAGCTACAGTCTATCTTAAGATAATATTTTATAATTTCATGCCCCAGTGTTGAACACTGAATCTGATACTAAAATCTGTTCTTTATCAGTGATGAGTAATCTCTAGTGATTCGCATTTACAAAGGTGCAGGGCACTCAAGCACACGGCACTGTCTCTGCTCACCCAGGTATCTTATTCAATCTCCATCTCTTAAAGTTTACTGGGTTTATACTTCAGTGACATGGGGTAAATTTTAAAAAATGTTGTAGTTATGTTACTTATTAAATAAATTTTGCCTTCATGAAATGTCCCCTAATTCAATACTCTTACCAAACTGAGCTATTTATACACATAGATACATATAAATTCAATAAATCCATATAAATATACATGATATCAACAAATATATGGTAAAATTTAATACATTCACTGATTTTTTAATGTCCAATTTTCTTTTTAGCCTCAAAGAAGATATATGACTACATAAAATTATATAACAATATAATATAATCCACATTTTAATTTTTAACTTTTATTTAAGACACTTTTGTTCTGAGGTATAGGAATTATCAAATTAGCAATAGCATTTGCTCCTGTATCATTTATTAGCAAAGAAGAGACATGTATTGTCCTAAACTTCAATGGAAGATATGGAGAGCTTGAAGAGGGGTAGAGATGGCTTTTGGGGGTCAGACAATCTGAGTCCCAAATTTGCTCTGTTGCTCTGGGCCTCAGATTCCTCTTTTGTAAATAAGGATAGAAATGCCTATTGTAGCATGGTTATGAGGATTATAGACACCATGCATACAGCATCTTGGCTAAGTCAGAGTTCAACTTTACTCTACTGAGATGTCTTCAGTCATAATTCTACATTATGCTGGGCATGGATTGAGATACCTAGATTTATGAGGTATAATTTCTGCCTTTAAGAAGTCACTATCTAGTGGAAAGAATTCTATATGTGCTGGGCATGGGTTGGGGTACCTAGATTTATGAGGCATAATATCTGCCTTTAAGAAGTCACTGTCTAGTAGAAAGAACTCATCTTTCTCAACATGTATTTACTGAACACTTATTACATGTGGTCGGCAGTGCCCTGGGTGCTGTGGGCACCCAGTGAACAAGATAGATCAGGTCTTTCAACTCATGGAGCCTACATTCTGAGTTCTTCATTTTGTATTCCTTAACACAATTGACAACCTACAATGATTCTTATTACTAATAAACCAAGTATTGTTGGCTCTACTGCGCAAGTATGTATTTATTATACATTGAATAAAAATGTTAGAAAGGCATTTCTTATTAAAGAGTGCAAATTAACTCTGACAAAATAACTTGAAGTAAAATTTTCTATGAATAGATATCAAGAGTCTTGCCCTGCCTGGCATATCTCAGAGGTTAGAGCATGCTCCTTCTCTGCTCCCTAATACTGGAAGGTCTTGGGTTTGATTCTTGGTCAAGGGCAAGTACCTTGGTTGCAGGTTCCATTTCCAACTCTGGTTGAGGCTCGTGTGGGAGGTAGCCAATCAATGTATCTCTCGCACATTGCTGTTTCTCTCTCTTTCCTCTCTCTCCCCCTTCACCAGGAAGAGCATCCTAAAGAGAAAGTGAAAGTGCCCTTATAGTAGACATTAGTGTCATGTCAAAACTGTATGTTGTATGAAGTGGGTGACCTAGAGAAACATAAAGAGAGTTACGCATATTGTTATGCTGTCCAAGAGGGCATTTATGGGGAACTGGAATTGTGCAAATCTCTGTGAGAATGTGGCCTATAAAATATTATGTTTTAGCAAGTTATTCCATCTGTAAGCAATGTGCATGAAATGTGTTTTGTTAAAATAAAGGAAATTGAATTCAAAGGGTGCACTAAAAGTTATCCTATCAGCATGAACATCAACCTACAAATTGGATGCAGTCTTTCCCATATTTTATATTTTTATATTTTTCAACATTATGGACCATTTCTCCTATTCATGAATCTGTCTGCCAATGCTATAAGCTTGTGTTATTTTAAAACTTTTCAAGTTATTTGACAGACAGGATAGGATAAGGATAGATTGGACGGTTAAGTTATATGGATAACATGCACTGGTATTAAATTTAACTCAAGTCAGAGCATAGAGACTCTGAATGGCAAAATTATTTTTAAAATGGCTGGCAGACCTAAAAAGAATGCAGACCCAATTCTGGAAAGGTCTAATAAAAAGCACTGAGGCTTGTTTGGAGGGAAAATGGTTTGCACAATAAACATTTGTAGTGATTGCTTTTCAGGATTGAATAGCAGAACCAATATGGTTGTGCTATGTCTTCTCTGGGCTGTGTATTTTAGACAGTTATGTCATTGGGAACAAATTATCCTTATTTGTAGCATGGGCAGGGTCTTTTCTAGTTGTGTTTAGTCAAAATAAACATAAAGAGTAGACTTAAAGATAAAAAAGGAAACAAAAAGATATACAAACATCTACAGCCTCCTAAGATATATACCCCAGTCACATTTCCTTTCTAAAGGTGGTGGAAAATGAGTTTGATTCTTCCTGAATGCTTTTCTGCTTTGGGAACCTTTTGGTTTGCTTTTCAAACAGACACTGTTCAGACGTCTGACTCTGGAAGTAGATGGCCTATGTTCTCTTCTCACTCAGCCCACTCTTGAGGGACATCTCAGAGGATAGGACTCTGTTAACTGGTATTGCGCCTATTCCTATGGGGTGCCTGAGGAAAGCACCCAGAGATGCAAGGCTTTGCCCTAGCTGGCACAGCTCAGTAGGTAGAGCATTGGTTTGCGGGCCGAAGGGTCTGGGTTTTGATTCAGGTCAAGGACACCTACCTTGCGTGGGTTACAGACCCCTCCCCAGCCCATGCCCTGGTCAGGGTGCATGCAGGAGGCAACCAATTGATGTGTTTCTCTCACATCGATATTTCTTTCTGTCTTTCCCTCTCTCTTCCACTCTCTCTAAAAGTCAATGGAAAAATATCCTCGCATGAGGATTAAAACAAGCAAACAAAACAGAGATGCAAGACTTTCTTACCTGTCCAAGCTAAGAAGAGGAGGAAGTTGAGAAATTAACTAAAAGGGAGAGTTGAGATTTCTCTGTTTTATTGTTTCATTAGAGGCCCGGTGTACAACTTCGTGCACCAGTGGGGTCCCTTGGCCTGGACTGTGGAATAGGGCCAAAACCTACCCTCCAACATCCCCCGAGGGGTTGTGGATTGTGAGAGGGAGCAAGCCAGGCCCAGGGACCCCACCAGTGCACGACCAGGGCCAGGGAGAGATGCAAGAGGTTGGCCAGCCTGGGAGGAACTGCTGGAGGGCTCCAGGACATGTCTGGCCCATCTCGCTCAATCCCAATCTGCCGGACGCCAGCAGCAAGCTAACCTATCAGTCAGAGTGTCTGCCCCCTGGTGGTCAGTGCACATCATAGCGAGCAGTTGATCAGACTTAACATATCATTAGCATGTTACGCTTTGATTGGTTGATTGGCCAACCAATCGACCTGACACTTAGCATATTAGGCTTTTGTTATATAGGATATTGCTTTATGTGAGAGTTCATTTGGGGAGTCTTATAAGTTTGTAAATGCTGCAATAGTAGAAATCTGGAAGAGAAGGGAAACAGATGAACAAAGGTATAGTCCCTGTGTTAGGGAGAGAAATAGAATATTGGGAACCATCTACAATTATAAGAAATATTAATCATGCTTTGTTAACCGTGATGGTTCTGTTCTGATTAGAAAAAACACATTTTTACCTGGCTGGGAATTGTACACCCTGGGACATGGGAGCTAACATCAGAATGCAGTCCAACCTCCTGTCCCAAGAACTACCTATCATTATGGAAAGATTTACAACCTCATGGTTGAAACAATCTAGTCCCGGAGGTACCCACTCTTTACAACCCTCAGCCTCTATTACCTATAATCTGGTCCTTTTGTGACGCCCCACCCCCAGTCCACATACTTGTAACCTGTAATGATTCTGTGCCTACTCTCCCATACCTGTAATTCCTACTTTCCCGCATAATCTTTGTCCTTCTACCCAATATAAGCAGCTGGCTTATAGGGAGAGGCAGAGCAGATTTATGGATGACCTGCTGCTCTCCCACATGCTGGCAGTATGGGTATAAATGCTCATATATGATTCAACCCTGTCTCTGCTTAATGCTCAAGTGGTGACAGCAGCCCGGACCCCTTGGTTGTCCGGTTACACCTCCTTGACCTTTTTCTTCATTTCTGCCTTCATTTCTTTGACCACCTTGTAAGCATCCTCCATGCTAAACAAATACATCTGTTGGTAATTTCACACCTTGAAAATTTATATTTTTCTGATTTTAATAACTTTCTTACTTCCTGATAGTTTTCTTCACTGTCTAGAATGAATGAATGAGTAGGGTGATTTTCTGAGGTTGTAAGAGATACTGTACAAATTTAAAAATTATCTCCATAGTCTCTTCTGTGTTACTGATCTTTTGCCTCTTTGACTAGATAGTTATTTAGGAGGTTATACTTTCAATTTCCAATTACTTTTATTTTTGTTTAATTTTTGTTATTAATTATGACAGTTACTTTTGCATCCTAAATAAAGTGTATAAAAGAGAAATTGAAATAACATACAGTTATCATCCTATTGTTTACACATTGTCTTCTATCATCTTCTGTCATCCTGTTGTTTCCAAAATATGACAACTTTTTTTTAATGTTTTCTTTTTCTCTATTTTGTTTTGCTTTGTTGTCTAATCACCTAAGCTATTTGGGTGTGGATAACTGGCTATTATTTTGATTGTTGGTAACTTAGAAACTTCCAAAATGAAACTTCTATGTTTAATTGTCAAAATAAAGCAAACACATGAAATAATTTTGACAGTCATTTATAGAAGAAAGAAATGTGATGAAATGAAATAATAGATCTGGTGGGCAAAGCCCAGTAATTTATCCTATAGATAATAAATATTACTTTAGTAGATAACAGAAACACCTGATAGAGAAATAATAATTTGTAGTATAATAGAAGAAAACTTGTTTTATTAATTAACTAAGCTATTTATTTATTTATTTATTTATTTATTTATTTATTCATTCATTCATATCTGAGTTTAACAATGTCTATGTAAGAAACATCCAAGCCGTAACCGGTTTGGCTTAGTGGATAGAGCATCGGCCTGCGGACTGAAAGGTCCCAGGTTCGATTCCGGTCAAGGGCATGTACCTTGGTTGTGGGCACATCCCCAGTAGGGGGTGTGCAGGAGGCAGCTGATCAATATTTCTCTCTCATTGATGTTTCTAACTCTCTATCCCTCTCCCTTCCTCTCTGTAAGAAATCAATAAAATATATTTTAAAAAAAGAAACATCCAAACCTTTAGAATGAGTTTATTTGAGCAAAGGTAATGGCATCTGCAGGGAAGTAAAATCTCTATGGATTGATAAATGCTCTGGAGAATGGCAGTTTTCAAGTTTATTTTCTTGAAAATAATCAAAGGAGGAGGCATAAGGATGGTTATGTGAAATCCATTGGTGATAGATTAGTGAGGCAGGGGAAAACAAAGCCTGGAATTCTCTGAGATTGGGTAAAGAGCGAAACAGAGAAACAACTACTTCTTTTACATTGGTGGGTGGGTATAGGATATTTAGGGATTAACATGTATGGCACACAGAGGTGGTATGCAGAGAACAAGATAATAATGAGGAGTTCTTTGGTCTGTTCTAGTGGGAGATTGTGCCCTGAAGGATGTGGGAAAAAGGATTACTCTGACATTCTAAATGAATGTTATCACAGATGCAAAAAGACAATAACAGGATTGGTTAAGGTAAAGATTGACCTTTGTCAAAGAAGGTATAGACCTAGGACATGACTACCCACCATGACTCACTTTTAGTTAAGAAATTTTAACCGAAACCGGTTTGGCTCAGTGGATAGAGCGTCGGCCTGCGGACTGAAAGGTCCCAGGTTCGATTCCGGTTAAGGGCACGTACCTTGGTTGCAGGCACATCCCCAGTAGGGGGTGTGCAGGAGGCAGCTGATCGATGTTTCTAACTCTCTATCTCTCTCCCTTCCTCTCTGTAAAAAAATCAATAAAATATATTTTTTAAAAAAAGAAATTTTAGTTTGAGACCATCCTATATGGTTATTTTAGGTCCCTGAGTTTGTAAGGCTGCCATGCAGGCCGCCTCTGAACTTGTCAGGTTTAGTATGTGGCCCCTTTTTCATCCACAGCAATTAAGAGTTTTATCTACTCCCAGCTAAGCTTTTATTATCACTTACTTAGTATTCATTACACCCATCATATTTTAAAATAATGTGATTCTGAATGAACCATGAAACAAAGGCCCCAAAGTCTGACCTCTGTATATGGGAAGGAAAATTAGATTTTGAATTTAGCTTACTTAAATTAATATTGAGATTATTTAACCCATCCTAGAGCAGCTTCTTCTACTTTTACTCCTTAATTTGCATTTGAATTTTTTAAAACAAGAACAAAATGAATCTTAAAGAGGAGACACAATGGAATAAAATATTTGCAAGTCATATCTGATAAAGATTTGTATACAGAATATATAAAGAATGTTTACACCTTAACAATAAAAAGACAAATAACTCACTTGAAAAATGGACAGAATATTAAACAGAGATTTTTCAAAGAATATATACAAATGGCCAATATAAGAGATATTCACATGATTACCCAATAGTAAAATGCATATCAAATCCACAACAAATTAACTCTTTCTACCCATTAAGATTGTTGATGTAGGGGAGGAAAAATACTTTTTTTCCTCTTACCTTTCTAAATTATTCTGGCTGCACTGGTGGTCAAATTAACATGAAACAGAATGACAGGAGAAAATGACTAAATTTATTATGTATGTACATATAGAACTGCCATAAAAATATGGGGCTCCAGGACAAATGGGGAAGTTAAAGCATCTCCAGCGGTTCTCAACCTATGGGTCGCGACCCCTGAAAATACATCCTGCATATCAGATATTTACACTACGATTCATAACAGTAGCAAAATTACAGTTATGAAGTAGCAACGAAAATAATTTTATGGTTGGGGGTCACCACAACATGAGGAACTGTATTAAAGGGTCGCGGCATTAGGAAGGTTGAGAACCACTGAATGCCATTTTGTGCTGAGCAAAAGGGGGAAGGGCAGGGTTGGGAAGGCAATTCATATGGAGAGAGAAAAGCAAATGTTTGGTAAATAGTTGTTTGCTGGACCATCTTTATCAATGGGACACAGAAGAGGACTTGAATCAAAGGGACCTTGTTAGGTTCCTACCTGTCTGTCACACTTAGTTCATATTAAACTATAGTTATCTGTGATGATCACTCCCTTCCTAGAGCTGGCCCTCTCTCTAAATTATTTTAGGCAGTTAGGGGGAATGTCAAAGTTTCTTTCTGAGTCTTTTATTTCTTAAAAATAACCAGATTAAAATTAAAAGGGTACGCAGGCGGGGGGTGGGGGGGCCAGCTTAAAATAATCTATATCCCAAAAGACATATTTTTGGTATCAAACTGCTTCCCTTACAATAATAAAAAAGACAAATAACACGTTTTGGCAAGGAAATGGTGAAACTGGAAACCTCACATTCTGCCAGTGGGAATGTAAAATGGTGCAACTGCTGTGGAAAAGTTTCAGTTCCTCAAAAGTTCAGCAATTATCTGACACAGCAATTCAAGTCCTGGACATATATCTAAGAGTCCCCACCCCCATCAATAAAGAGCCTACCTCTCAAACCCTTGGTCTTAGATTTTACCAACTCTTTCTCACCCTTCCCAAATCAATCATCAGAAAACATGAATTCTCCCTTGACAATTAGCCTAGTTTCCAAATATATTCTAAGTAACATCTTAAGTCCAGTTGGGGCTTTTACATTAAGCTCTGTGTGATGTTAGCTGATCATCCATACTCTCTGAGTCTCAGTGAACTAGAAAATAGAGTCCTTTCTTCCTGGTAGCCCTGTTGTGAGGACTAATTGATATGCCAGTAGGTTGTGAGTTGCCATTTTGAAAAATTACATGAGCTTTTCACCAAAGCTATTATACATAACATTTAATCATTTTGCCTAGTCAATGCTTAATAAAAAAAATTCTTTGTTTGGCTTAAAAACAGCATCCACACAAATTTGTAAGGAAAATAGGACCAGGAAAAAAAATCAGGGTTTCTAAGATAATCTAAGCACATATGAGGTTTCACAATAATTTAAAGTAAAACCCATGTGAATAGTGCGGGTGCAGCTTTTAAATGTGTCACTGTTATGTCATTAAGAAAGACAGAGTGATTTTCTAACTAATCATAGACTAAATCTATATTTACATTTATCAATAATAATAATAATAATAAACACTTATATAGTGAATACCATGTACCATTCTGTATTCTAAATGCGTTGCCTATATCACTGATACTTCCCTCTGTATCTGCAGAACTTCCTTCAGTTCAATGACTTCTGTAAGGTCATTTCATAACAGGTTACTACTGCAACAATGTAAAGCATGGATAGGTGTCTAGTGTACATTACAAATACAATATAAATCATACGTACTTTTTTTTAACACTGCTAATTCTAGACTACCTGTTAATCCATAGGAGATATTTATTTGCACATACAGAAAAGGAGAAAAATTGCGGGTTACCCCCCAATAAAAATATTTATTTTTGTTGAAATACAACTTATCTACCAATTAAATTTAGTCCAGTGGCTGAGCTGCTAGTTTTAACTTAATTCCCTCATCCTTTCCCCTTTTATTCCAGCAAAGTGCCATTTAATTTATGGCTTATTTTCTCTCCCTGCAACCTAAGCTTCTTAGAAAATAAATGAGGCTATAAGTCCTCATTTAGCCTTTTTTTTAGTCCTGCTGATTCTAGTGGAGGATTTGGATCTTGTCAATCATTCACCAAGCTACTCCTTTAGGCAATCACACGCTCCTTCTTGGCCTCTATCAATGTTTTCCTTGTAGAAAATGCTAAAGGTGTTTTATAGGAATTGGCATTAGGGCAGCCACATGTTTTTAATCAGAATCAGTCTCTTAAAACTCCATGGAATTCATACTCACTTTGGCAACATGAGGTCACTTGGAAAATAGCTAGGCCTTCGCTAAGTTGTCAGCGGTCTGCTCGGTTTCAAGGGTGTGCTCACGGTCTCTGTCCCATTGTACACCAACTGAATGTGTCCATTCAGCAGCAGTGCCAACACACTGCATGTAATTTTTCCATTTGGCACACTCTGTGATTTAGGCAAAGATTAATATAGGGCCTGCTTAAATTCCGATAGACAGAGAAGATATGCAGTGTTAGGATTCTTAGCTAACAAGGGATACTGCCAGATGATAAAATATTAATTCCATTACTTTGTATGCAGATATGTGAGAATTACAAGCAATTACCCTGACTCTAATTGCTTCATAGATGAATACAATTATGATGTTACACTCATTCTGTCTGTATTCTCAGTATAAAATAACATCCACATAAGACAGTCAGAAATTTCATTTAAAAGTAAACCTTACCAATGTAAAATATATTAAGGCAATAAACCAAGAGATTAAACTTTCATAAACAGTAAGAGCTCATTGTTTTGTAAATGAGGGTGTAATAATATCTTTGCAGCTCAAATGAAACCATAAAACTGACTAGGGGCCTCACTTTTTTCCAAAAACTTTTGATTTATCTTTTTAATCTGTTCTTAGCATTGTATAGCAATTAAACATTGAAAATGGGTTCTAGTCTTCTTGCCACATTGCTCTTCTCCCATTTCACTTCTGTCATTTTCTTTTATAATGACAAGCAATTTAGAGGAACAAGAAACAATTAGAATGTAAGTAGCTCCTGCTGTTACAGGTGTTTTCTGCTAATGAATAAAAATGACTGGAATCTTAGAAAGGTGGGATTTAAGGAAAGATCTCTTTTGGGGGTTAGGAGATTTACAGATCTGTAGACAAAATTCAGAAATTAAGCACAGGTTTCCAAGTACGATTTATATCATGAAATCTGATAAAATAAGAGGAAGTTGTTTCAAGTACCCATATTTTTCCTTTGGCCAAATAAAATTGCTCATCTAGTACAGTAGTTCTCAAACTTCCAGTGCATCAGAATCACCTGGAAAGCTTATTAAAACACGCACCCATGGTTCCCATCCCTAGTGTTACTGATTCCGTAGGACTGGAATGAAGCCAAGGATTTGTATTTTAACAAGTTTCTAGGTCCAGGGACCACACATTGAGCATCACTGGTCTAATAGAAGGCAATGACTTTTGCATTCCTTCAGCCCACTTCCCCTCAAGAAAAACTCCAAATGCTTGACAGGCACACTTTCAAGGTCAGGACCATGACCCTGGTGTATGGTAGACTCAGGTAATAGTAGACTCACTTGGGATAAATAGATTTACAGATGATCACGTGACTCATGTAAGGCCATACAGTCAAACCATCCTGGAAACCCAAGGGTATTTCCTTTCTAACTCAATGCTAGTCTCTTTTCTGTAAGTTGTGTTCATCTAAAAGAAGTTTTTGGAACATTGACCATACTCCTAAAGATAAGAGTTTAAGGAATTATATTTGTGGTTTTAATTATAAGTCTGACTTGATGCAGAGCAGATGGGTAACTCAAACATCAGAGTAGTTATGAAATTAAGTGGGCCACTTAGACGCACTTCACTTTCCTGAGTCCTCTCATGTTTGTATAATACAGCAAGGTCTAAGCAATTTGTTGGTTAGCTAACCTCATCTTCCAACGTTAATAATTTATTCAGCAAAACTAGATTCATTTAAGGTCATGAAGTGGTAACATATACTTAATAGCTCTATCTGTATGTTGCAAAAAAGAAAACTAAAATTAGAACACTTTCATGCTATTCTGTAATGTTACACAAAATGTGTTTCTCATAAATATCACCCTTATGTTGTTCTGTATCTATTCCAGTCATAGGAGGGGAGGGAGGGAGGAGGCTCCAAGTGAGTGTTAACAGGGACACAGAAAGGAAGAGGAGAAAAAAAATGCGATGTCAATTGCAAGAGTTAGCCTCATCTTTAAGCTATGCAGAGAATAACTTAGTATGATGTGATTTCAGCAAGGATCTTCTAGCCCAAACAATTCTCCCCCCAAACAACTTGTCAGATAACTAAATTTCCTGTAACATGAACCAGTGTCTTTCATTTACTAAGTGAAGTCATACTACCTATCAATAAATATAAGTGCTTCCCACATCCAGGCTTTGAACTTATGCATATTTGCAATGAAGTACATATGATCAAACAGAACTTCTCTGGTGAGCAGATTTCATTCCAGAACATATGGGAGATCATGAATTCATTTGACAGATATTTACTGGGCACCTACTAGGTGTCAGAAACTCTTCTTGGGAGGGACCTGCGTTTTCTTGGTGAACAAAACCGAACAGACAAGACCACTGCCCTTTGGAAATTCCTGAATGGGCCCAGAGTGCGGAGATAACCAGTAAATAGTAACCTAACTCCTAGTTAGGAGATATTTGCAGGAAGACAAGTGAGAGAAGACAGTGACGGGGGTTCCCATCACTGTGGTAGCCATGGAGC
This sequence comes from Myotis lucifugus, assembly GCF_000147115.1. Lineage (NCBI taxonomy): Eukaryota > Metazoa > Chordata > Mammalia > Chiroptera > Vespertilionidae > Myotis > Myotis lucifugus. Next base: position 2,535,177 of record NW_005871112.1, on the reverse strand, counting down.
TAGACAAGAGTGGCTGAGTTCCATACACGTCTTGAAAGCATAAACGACAGGGCCTATCAACCGATAGAATAGAGACTGTGAAAATAAGATAGTAGGGGGAGTATGTGAAAACAGAGAAAGTAGAAATTCATCCATTTTAAAAGGAAAAATGGATTATATGGTTTACTATAGTTCCCAAAACTATGGAAAATGATCACCTTTTTATTACCCTGCAAATATCCCCCTCCCACTTCTTAGAACGAAACATACTGGATTCTCACTTAAGCTACCTTCCTTGTCCTGCAAAAACAGACATAGTTCCCAGAATCACTGACCATATACATTCCTATGTCTAATATTGGGAATTAAGAAGATAAGTTTGTAAGATGTGATCGGTGGGTTAATTTCCTGCCTTTCAATTAAGGCTTTCTTTAAATTCAATTTGCCTAATGAAAGGCTCATTGTAGGAGACTTACAATTTTATGGGGCATGGTGTAAAATGGGGATATCTTTGGCTGTCACTAACTTTGGGGCACAGTTAAAAATACATCCGCATCGATACCTCTAATTCACAAGCCAGATTCCCTTCCCCCGTCCTAGTGCACCTTGGACAGCTGCTTTATTGGGTCTGTCTAGGCCTGTCTAGTTGCTTCTGGCAGAATCCAGAATATTTGCATATCTGTGCCCCTACCACTCACTTCCCCTCTCCTTCCTGGCTCTGCTGCCTCTGTTGCTGTTCATAAGCGCCTGGCAAGAGGTGACTCACTGCTCCACCTTTGTCTTCGAAGTCCCTCCCATTCTGTTTCTTGGAGTTTGCAGTGCTGCACACTCTCCTGGTAGCAACTGGAGTTTCATTCTCCTCTTTGTCACGGTCCTGTGGCCATAAAGTGATTAGCTGAGCAGTGCTAATGCCACTCTCCCTCCCTTAGTGGCTCACTTTGGCACTTGGATCTTAGAGGAGCTCCAGGTTTCACTAAGTTTCTAAGGGGGTTGGGGGATTGCTCCAAGTGTACTTCTATCCCCTTCTCTTCATTTACCTTCCATCTCTTCCATTGGGCCAGACTCCTGGCTTTTCCCAGACACTCATCCACCAAACTGTTCTTGAAGGTAGCACATCCTCCTTCCCTGAGCCTGTCCCCTCGCTCTAGTGGCTTACCAGTGTTTTCATCAGACACAGCCAACCTCGGAATCTCTGGTTAGGCTCAGCTGGCGCTCACAGGACAAGTCTATTTTTGTCTTAAGTAAGGAAAATAACTTGTCTGTTTTTTGTTTGTTTGTTTGTTTTGTTATTGTTGTTTTTATAAAAATAGCTTCGGACTAGACTCCCGAATGCTACATTGAATTAGTTTCTCTATATTTTCATCTGACCACTTTTCTCATTAAATGGAGTATCTTTCCACCCCAACCTTGTGGTGTAGGTTGCCCTGTATTTCCACACTGACCTGCATGGGATAATAGAGGGTCGAGCCTCTTTAACTTGAAACTGTGATAACTTGAAACCCACGTGGAATGGTTTCAGTTTTAGGTTTAAGATTGTGTTTGAATGTGACTATTGTTTGTTTCTTAGGCAGCCCCGGGCACTAGGCTGGCTTTCCCAGGCACTAGGCTGGCTTTGAAATTCAGATAATAAGGGATGACATTTCCTCCTGGGAGAGCTAAAACTTATTGATAAATTGTTATTGAGCAAATTTTCAGGGTATACCTAATAAGTAAACCACACAAAAATGACATTAAGAAATGGGATGAATCTGACTCAACCTTTTAAAATTAAAGAAATTAAAAATTAATGTCCAAAGAACAACTTCAGGTGTTCACTATTAAGTATCGTGGAAGTATTTGGTTCTTGGGGAAAACATTAGCTGATGCCTGGATCTGAATAATACCATAGCAGGATATATAACAAAAGCTCAGGTTTGCTTCACATTTTTACTCATCTCATTTATATACATATGTGTATTTTCCTACTTACAAACTTATGGTAAGAAGAAGGGTTTATAACCAATTTGTTTAATGCTGTATCTGTTTTCTTTGATCTGAACTTGACTGCATGGTTACATTCAAACCCATTCAGAGGAAATGCCTCCTCTTTTCATGTGCAATGAAGATTTATGTATTTGACTCTGAAGTCAACAACTGTGTATCATTTAATGCCAAATCAAATGCAACATAAAATTACCTTGTATTCGTCTAAATGAATTTGCAGATTTATGGCAGACTGGCACAGATCCAGAGAACTAGCGAAAGGACAATCACAGCAGATGATGGTAAGGAAGGAAAATGAAGTAAATATCTGGGAATTAATCACTTGTGAGGTTAAGGTCCATTCTTGAAAAGAGTCAGGAGCAATTTATTCTGCAATCAATTTGCAAGCACCCCGAGTGTAACAAAGTGGCAGGTAGACGACTGCTCAAAAACAAGCCCTGCCGAACAAAACTAATTTCCCTCCTTGACAAAGGGACTGATCCTATAGACTAGGAGAGCCCCTGGTTACAGCCCAGTTTGACCTTTGCATAATAATCAATGCTATTTCACGTGGGATGATCATTGAAAACTTGCACACACAAAAAAGGCTTGGGTGGAATAATCAGGCAGATATTGAACTTGTTGGGAAAATGCTGTTAGGCTTGGTCAGTAAATAATATAAGGACAAGTTTGTGGTTATTTAGCAGTTTCCCACAGGTTTGATTTTTTTTTTTTACACAGGGTTTCATGAGAGACTATAAAACATGTTCAGAGACCTGAAGCAAAGTGAACTTTATCGTAGTATCTTTGCCAGAATCTCTAAAAAGATTGTAAATCCAAAGTGAATTTTAATAAATTAGAAGTGTAGTGGAATTATATGCTGATTAATGCTAATCCTATATAATAAAAGCCTAATATGCTAAGCGTCCAGTTGTCCGGTTGGCCATTCAACCAATCAAAGGGTAATATGCTAATGACATGCTAAGGCTGCTCAACAGCTTGCTATGACGTGCACTGACCACTGGGGGCAGACAGTCGACTGGTAGGTTAGCTTGCTGCTGGGGTCTGGCTGATCGGGATCGGGACTGAGTGAGATGGGCCAGACATGCCCTGGAGCCCTCCTGCGGTCCCTTCTTGGCTGGCTAACCTCCCACATCCCTCCCCAGCCCCGATTGTACACTGGTGGGGGTCCCTTGAACTGGCCTGTGCCCTCTCACAATCCAGGCTGAGGGACCACCCCCCTCATGCACCAGGACTCTAATATATATGGAAAAAACAAACACCAGTAAGTCTCATGAATGCAAAATGTAAAAATAAGGCTTCTCTGTTTACAAGAGTATCAACTACTCACCCTGACTCTTATACTGCATCTCTGCCCCAAACCACACTTTCTTTTGCAAGCTTTTAGGTGCATTTGAGTGGAACTTGGCACCAACATATATCAACAATGTCATTTGATTACTCAGAAAACATAGTCTTCATATACATTCAGTGAAGGGGTGTTACTTTTAGGGTCCAGTCACTGAAAGACCACAAACAATGAGATACAACAATAAAGCTGTATAGAAGCCTAAGTATAGGCGAAAGGTAGTTGGTAACTCCAAACAGTATAAGGAATACAGTTTTGACAGGACTATGTTTAATTTTTCATTATTCTCTCTCTCTCTCTCTCTCTCTCTCTCTCTCTCTCTCTCTCGACCAGGGATATCACACAACAACCAATATATTTCATCTATTTTTGTGTATATATATATATATATATATATATATATATATATATGCCATTCTCAGTAAAAATACTTCCTAAGACCTCATTGGGCTAATATGATGAGAAAAATAATGTTCATCTCTTATATGCCCACATAGATTTTAAATGGATAAAAATGATCATGGTTATTATTAGCAAGTGTTTTATCCTGAGAAAGAACTAATAATAGCTGACAATTACATAGTGCTTATTATACACCAGACACTCTCATAATTACTTTGTGTATATCATGTAATCTTCACAACATCCTATGAGAAAGGTTCTATTATCATTTCCATTTTATAGATGAGACACAGAGTAACTGGCATAAGCCTACAGTTCAACTTCCTGTGAAACCAAGAGAATTTTGTTTGCCAGTAATTGTCAATGATGTGTCTTTCCAATTATAATGATATATGTCCAGTCTAACTCCAAGACATCCACATCCCCTCTTCTCCTGGATTGCTTTAGATAATATCCCCACTGCTGATAGATTACATTTCCTTTGCACAGAGAAAGAATATAGCTTGGTAGTTCCTGTGCCTCAGTTAAAGATCATTTTAACCTCATCAACTTAAAATTACCAACAAAATGAAAATATATGTAATAATTGTTCCAAGAGTTTTTAATAGTAAACATCTTTTAAATAATCCAATTAAAATAATCTAAATAACATTCTCTAATTTTGCATAGCATCTGTACAGAATGTAGTCTCAGACTTAATTTAATAAGAATTTGTTTGAAATGTTTTTCAGCTGCATTATTGAAATGAAAGAGCAAAACAGTCCCGCTAAATATTTTATTTTAAATATGTAACTGATTATAATTGTTTCATTTCAAAAGCTGTATTTAATTTGTAAAATATAGTAAGGATAATCAATTATGATTGATTTCAAAATATTGTGTGGAAAATAGTTTGCTATGATATTAAAAATAAGCAAAAATTAGTAACCACAAAGTTCTCTTTTAATAAAATAATATTTAGATTTTTAATTCCTTTTGATAAATTAAATACATATGATATATATACATGTAGCTTTCTCACTTTATAAAAATTTTTACAAAGCTTTTAAAAACTGAACAGCCCTTGCTGATTTGGCTCAGTGGATAGAGCGTAGTCCTGTGGACTGAAGGGTCCCAGGTTTGATTCCAGTCAAAGACACACTCCCAGGTTGCGGGCTTGATCCCTAGTAGGGGGTGTGCAGGAAGCAGCCAATCAATGATTCTCTCTCATCATTGATGTTCCTATCTCTCTCTCCCTTTCTCTCTGAAATCAATAAAAATATATTTAAAAAATATATATATTTTAAAAAAACTGAACAAAACAATCATACTACATTGTAAAACATGTATTTATTTAAATTAAAATTAATTATAAACATGATGAGATATGTATTATCTGTATCATGTAAAGTAGTATATAATTATTACTGTTCTTTGCATTTGAATTTATTTTCTTCCTTAGTAGTTTTCTAATTGTATCCCACATGTGAGTAACACATTTTAGGAGTATTCTTAACATGAAACTGCTTTTGTTTTGTTTTGTTTTGTTTTTTTTCATTTTTTTATTTTGTTATGCAGGCTTCTGTGTGCCAGAGATACTTTTAAATAATGAGAAGGTAGTGGACATGAGAAATACATGAAGGCTTTTGTAAGGATTACTCATTGCTTTTACAAGAATAGATTTTACTTTTTTTTTCATACGTATATAGTACTTAATCTTGTTTTATTTCATTGATTAATATTCTTTGACTTTTTTTTTCCTAGGAAAATGTTAAGTAGATACCTATATAATATTTAAAAAGAAGAGAGTTATGTTTTAACTCTTGATTTTGATTTCTGTTAGGCATTTATTTGAAATGGAAATCTGTAAATAATCTTGTGGACTTTATACTCAAGGTCACAATACTGGCAGTTACACCAAGTCATTGGCATTGTCCACCGGTCAGCCCTGATTTACCGTTTGAGTACATTGGATGTAATTTAAACAAAATCATTGGCCAATAGAGCTTTGGTCACGTGTGCTACAATAATGTTGTTCTCCGTTTGTCCTGTTCCTCCTTTGCACCTGGCTTTTGGGGCCCACATAATTTGACACCTTTGGCAAACTGAACCAGAAACCAGCTTGGAAAAACACAAAAGCTACATTGGCAAATGGTCTGCCAAGTGACCCATGCACAAAGGCAAGATTGGGTTGCCCTTTGAAATAAACCTATTTGAATTTTATTATCTCCAGAGCACCCTGTGTCTCTAATCTTGTGAAAGGTTAGTATTCTATCCATCAGAGCAAGATTAGAGTGCTGGTTGATGTCTGCTCTTGATGATAACTGAGTGCAGCATTTGGAGCTGGAAGAAGATTCATTACCACCAGCAGTTCAAAGCAGGGAGGGATGGGCACGGAGGGAGTCACATTCACAGCATAAGCCACATATTCCTAGGTCAGGGTATTTAAAACAAAGGAAACACAAAACAAAGGACAGCCATTTCGGGAAAGCTGTGCAGAGCCTTTTAAATAATTTCTCCAAAAACAGAACTGTTTTACGATTATCCTTAGTAGCAATTACCAGGTTTTAATATGTAGATGGATACCTTCTTGAAAATCATTGCTGATTGTTTTTGGGAAGTTTTTGTGACACGCAACAAAATAAAATATAAGTAATATCATATGGCTATATAACATGGCTAACAATGAACAAATATTATAAAGCATCCAGTAAAGTGTAAAATAATAAGCCTGTGCTATGAATATTTGTTTGAAATACTCAACTGAATGTCTTCTTTTGGGGACTTTACATATGATCCATATAATTCAGAAAATGAAATATAAATCATTTGAAACTCATTTGTAAGCTTAAAATATACCCATGAATCAAATAAGCACATCCCTTATATATGATTTGATTTGATTTTAACATTTTGATGAATAAGGTTCATTTCCCTTTGAGAGATTCAAGGAATAAAATTATTTCTAAGGCATGACTTGTGGAAACTGTGCCTCCTCTAAGTCCTCTCCAACAAACTGACAAAAGTGGTGAAAGGTGATTGAAAAATGCCTGACTTTGTTCTCTTTTTTGTTGTTGTTTTAAAATGTTTGTGGAAACATTCTTAGAATCACAGAGTTTATTATCCTGTACTAATGTTCATCAAATCCCCACCAAAAACTCGTAGTTAAAATGACTTTAAATTCATGGAATTGTTGATATCTGAAGTCAACGCTCTTTTTTTGGGGGGTGGGGAGGGGCTGACAACAGTAATAACAAACAATGGAGTTTTATTGAATACTGATTACATCCATTTGAAAAATCCTTTCTATATCTAGAAATAAATAGGAATTATCTATATATTTAAAAGCATTCACTTGAATACCAAAAATGCATTTATCAATGAATAATGACCTAATATTACTGGCACCATGATTTTGTAGCCTGCATGCTGTGCCTCAGAGACTACCACTTACTTCTTTTCTTATTAAGTTCTTTTCACTTAGCAGCATGAATCCACTAGATATAGAGTCAAGACACTCAGATTCTATCTCTACTACTTTGTGGATGTATTCCACAATTATGAGTAAATTTCTTGTTTATTTTCTGCCCTTTTATGTGTTTTTTGGTCTTAATTCTTGGATTTCCATTTATAAATTTATTAGATAAAATAGTTTCATTCTACGTTTCTAAATAGGTATTTCCCTCTATAATCAAGCAACATTTTTGTGTTCATAAGGTCTTTTTAAATTTAAATACTATTTAATTGTTTTTCCAACTATGAAAGTAATTTATAGTCATTGTAAAAAAACATACAAATAAACCATAACTTTCTACCCATTATAAAATGTTCATATATATATATATATATATATATATATATATATATGAACATTTTTTTCACAAAATTGGGATTTTTCAGTATTGCAGATTTTTGATGGACCAGAAAGGATATAATTTAAGCAATTGAGCATTAAATTAATATATTACACCTTCATTAAAACTTTTTATTTATTGTGCTCTTATAGTTATTTCCCAATACATTTAAGTTCTTCCTTCTGTTGTCTGTGCTATGTGCTTAAATGATCCTTCGTTAGACTATGATAGGCATTCCCTTTCTTGGGGGCATTCATTAGTGGGGGCATTATCAAAGCCTATTCCTCCTTCTTCCCTGCTGCACCCTTCCTTCCCTGGGAAGAGCCACTGCCTTGTAATCAATGAAGGCAGAGGGTGCCTTGGAAGGGAGTGTTGGGTGGTAGCAAAGGAAAAAGAGATGGAGGAGAAAGGAAAAGAGACTGGCACACTCATTCTCTGGCACACTGCTGGTGTTCCTCACATACTCTCCACATGTCTTTAATCAATACAGTGCTCTCTTCCCAAGACCAGAACACTAATTGTCTACATTGAGAAGAGAGATAAGGGAAAGTAAATGAAAGGAAGAACAGTCTCAGAGCTTTCATGATATAATATGGTTCCTCTCTCCATCCGTTTTTTTCTTCTCCTGCCTATAAGGCCACCATCATGCATCGATGACAATGAAACTACTGGAGAAGAGAGAAGAGCTATAGTGATTCTCTGTCTTGGCTGGGATCACATGTGGTCCATATATATGAAGATATACTGATATCTGGACCCCACTCCCTGAGATTATGATTCAATTACTCTGGTGTGCAACCTGCGCATCAAGATTTTTAAAGCTACTTTAATGGGCAGCCAAGGATGAGAACCACTGGCTTCTATGAAGAAAGGAGGGAATTGCATTTGGCTGCTTCTGCTCACTCTTCCTAAGAGCCTACATAATCTCTTATCCCAATAGCCTCAGGTCCTTGTCACTGACTTTTCACCTACAAACTAACTCTGGCCCCATGTCCCAGAGTTCACACTCGGTTTGGTGCTGGAGGGTTTTTTCCATTCCTTGGATCAGCAAGCAGTTGGGTAAAGAAGGAAGAGAGCTGGACAAAGAGATTGATTTGTGAACAGAGTAATACACTGTCCCAGTTTGGAAACTTAATAGCTTTTTTCAGTCAAAGAGCACAAAGAGTTGGCATTGATTTTTATGGTCTATGCAGCGGTGGGAACCTGTGGCCGAGGGCCACATAAGACTCCTAAAGTCATTTGGTTTGGCCCTGCCCAGGCATTAGGAGTGAGTTAATTAAATGTTTGGCCAAATATAGAAGGCTAATTTTTAAGTTGATGATTTTGTGTGACCCTTGAATGATGTTATAAATATCCAAATAGCCCTTGGCAGAAAAAAGGCTCCCCACCCTGGTCAATGGTTTAGGTGCCTAATGGGTTAAATAGGCATCCAATGTTGTAGGTAATGCCATACCTGAAAGAAAGGGAAGCAGCGTCCTGGGCAAACCCTATAGGGCATTGTCAGTAGGCCAAAACTATAGAGCTGTGCAATGATGAAAGTGAACTCTGAAAGCAACCCAGCTTTTATTTTATTTTTATTTTTTTAAAACTTTATTGTTGAGATTATTACAGATGTCCCTCCTTTCCCCCCCATTCCCCCTTCCACCTGGTTCCTCCCCTGCCTCAGACCTTCGCCACCCTATTGTCTATGTCCATAGGTAATGCATACATGCATATAAGATCTTTGTTTAATCACTTCCCACCCCCATCTCCCTTCCTTCTGAGAATCGGCAGTCTGTTCCATTTCCATGCCTCTGATTCTATTTTATTCACCAGTGTATTCTGTTCATTAGATTTCTTATTTGTTTATTTTGATTTTTAAATTCAATTATTGATAGGTATGTATTTGTTGCCATTTTGTTGTTCATATTTGTTATCTTTATCTTTTTCTTCTTCTTCCTCTTCTTAAAGAATACCTTTCAACATTTTATATACTAGTAATACTGATTTGGTGGTGATGAACTCTTTAGCATTTTCTTGTCTGTAAAGCTCTTTCTCTGACCTTCAATTTTAAATGATAGCTTTTCTGGGTAGAGTAATCTTGGTTGTAGGTCTTTGATATTCATTGCTTTGAATATTTCTGGCCTGCATAGTTTCTGTTGAGAAATCAGCTGACAGTCATATGGGCATTCCCTTGTAGGTAACTAACTGTTTTCTCCTGTTGCTTTGAAGATTCTCTATTTGTCTTTAGCCCTTGGCATTTTAATCATGATGTGTCTTGGGGTGGTCCTCTTTGGGTTCCTCTTGTTTGGGATTCTTGGTGCTTCCTGGACTTGTAAGTCTATTTCTTTCACTAGGTAGGGGAAGTTTCAGTCATTATTTCATCAAATAGGTTTTCAATATCTTGTTGTCTCTCTTCTTCTGGCACCCCATAATGTGAATGTTGGTGTGCTTGAAGTTGTCCCAGGGCTCCTTACACTTATCTTCATATTTTTGGATTCTTTTTTTCTTTTTGCTCTTTTGGTTGGGTGTTTTTTGCTTCCTCATATTTCAAATCGTTGATTTGATTCTCAGAATCCTCTACTGTTGAATCTCTGTACATTATTCTTTATTTCAGTCAGTGTATGCTTAATTTCTGACTGGTCCTTTTTCATTTTTTTTGGAGGTTTCTTGAAAATTCTTGAGTAACCTTATAATTGTGGTTTTGAACTCTATATCCAGTAGTTTGCTTTCTTCCATTTCTTTCATTTGTGACGTGTTTCTTTGTCTTTGCATTTTGGCTGCTTCCCTGTGTTTGTTTCTATGCATTGGGTAGAACTGCTATGTCTCCTTGAGTTGGTAGAGTGACCTTGTGTAGTAAGTGTATATAGGGCCCAGTGGCTCAGCCTCCCAGTCAGCTGAGCTGCCAGCTCTAGGTGCACCCTTTTGTGGGCTGTGAGCACAGTCTTGTTGTAGTTGAGACTTGATTGCTATTGGTGTCACTGGGAGGAATTGACCTCAAGGCCAATTGGCTGTGAGGACCAGCTGCGACTATAGTGGGGGAGCTTTTGTGCAGGAGACACCCCCATGGAGCAGGACTTGCTTCAGTGGGGCTTTGGTGCTCACTGAGTCTGCCCCTTGAGTGTGTCACTTGTGGATGTGTAGAGTTGTAATCTGGTATGGTCTGACACTGACCACTGAGTACACTGGCTCTTGGGTCTTCAGGGAGGTGCAAAGTCAGTCAGTGTCTGGCACCTCCCAGCAAGAGCTATAGAGAGATATGCAGATTCCTCCTCTTTGTATAGGCTTTTGAAGTGCCCAGGTGAGGCCCAGCTATGAAGCAAGGCAGGCTGGTGCCAGTGCCGGGTCTTGGGCCTTTTACTGATAGGTTTGGAGCTTCCTGACCCATCTGCAGCTTGTTTGAGATTTTAGCTTGAGCAAGGACAGGCCATTCATATGCAACAGCTGCTGCACACAGCTTGGGTGGGGTTGTAAATTGGATGAGGTGGTTTTAAGAAATCACCAGGGCAGAGCAAACAGAAATCGCTGCCAGTCAGCCCTGAGAAGCGGGAGGTCCCAGCACAGGAACAATGATTCCTGTGAGCACCTCCCTCTGGGAGAAAGCCGCTCCTGAGTTCCTGCCCTGATGCCAGACAATCCAGTTCCTCCTCGTATGTGTCTGTGTTCCCTAGAGCCTCACCCTGGTACTGGAGCTCAGAGGAAACAGGACCTTGTAAGTTCAGTTCATGGTGCCAGCCTTTTAACAGGAGCAGCTGGGTCTCCAGCAGCCTCTGTGTCACTGAACCCCTATCCCCACTGGTTTTTATAGCCCATAATTCTTACTGCCTGTAGGGACTTCTTTTCTTAGCTCTGGGACCCTGGGCTGGGCGTCTGGTGTGGGGCTGGGACCCCTTGCTCCTCCGGGCAGCCTCAGTAGAGAAGATCTCCCTCCCAATTGAAAAAGCGAACCACGTAGGTGCTGGACCAGCCTGTTCTGTGCCTCAGCACCTCCTACCATTCTCAGTGTGCTTTCTTCTTTACTTCTCTAGTTGTAGGACTTACATTCAGTCAGCTTTCCAGTGGTTCTGGATGATGTTTGTTCTGGATTTTAGTTGTAATTTTGATGTGGTTGTGGGAGGCGATGAGTACAGGCATTCACCTACAGCATCTTCTTCAAATCCTTGCAACTAGCTTCTAATTTCATTTGCATTGCTTAGGATGAGGTAGAAAGACAGTCTGCAGGCTCAGAACAGTTGTTTGTTTTTGGCAGCAACCGTCAGCAAATTTCAAACATAACATGATTCCCAGAATTAATAGTTTATCTATACCACCTTGTGAACATAAATGGCCTAATCAGTCTTTCTTACTTTAAAAGATATCTTCAAGAGAAATAACCTACAAAGAAATAAAACATTTATCAATCTAATGTGTGAAGGATCACTAAGTACAGAAAAAGTTTAACCTTGAGAAATGTGAATTTAAGTCAACAATTTCTATAAACTGCTTTATTGCTTTAAATCTCCCTATATCAACCATTACAGGGTGCTGCTTTCCAGCTAGCTCTCCTTTTCACAGCTAAATTACTCACCTGGTCCTGAAAATTCTTGTAGCATTTAGACTCTTCCGCTGACATTAATGATATTAAATCAGAGAACTTTGGTGCAAGGAATTGATTATTTTTAATGAACACTCATGATTGTAAACTATGACTTTTCATTAAAAATTTCTTCATGGAAAAGTCTAGTTGATTAGATTAAATATATTAGAAAAATATAAATTGGTGATCTTCAATCGAGCTGAATAATACATTAGTATTTCCTTGGGTTTTTTTTTTTTTTTTACTCATTAAATCAAAAAGTCCCCCAGAACTCTTATGTTTCCACTTATTTAGATCTAATTTACGAGTTTCTGACACTATGGAAGTAATATAATAAAAGTAACCTTTGGATTAATATACTGACCAATTTTGAATTATGTATTATAGTATTTTTAACAGCTAATGTATTTATTACTTTTTGAAAATAATTTTTCTAGACTTATGGTAGGGCCCTGTAAGATGTTAATGGGTAGTTTAATTTGTATTTCATTAATTATCATGAAGAGAAAGTTATAAAAGGAATTATAATAAAAAATTTTTTTGCACCTTAAACTCTATCAGAATGTTATTATTTTTTCCTTTTCAATTTCTATAATGTCTATTTTATTTTTTATTTTATTTATTTATATTTTAATATATATTTTTGTTGATTTCAGAGAGGAAGGGAGAGGGAGAGAGAAATAGAAACATCAATGATGAGAGAGAATTATTGATTGGCTACCTCCTGTATGTCCCTTACTAGGGATAAAGCCCACAACCCAGGCATGTGCCCTTAACTGGAATCGAACCCAGGACCTTTCAGTCCACAGGCTGACACTCTGTCCACTGAGCCAAACCAGCTACGGCTATGTCTATTTTATATACCAGATTTACTGTGGGATTTTCTCCTTATGAAATTCTCCGGAGACTCGTTAGAGCACTACCTTAGAAAAATTTGAAAGTGTCTACTTTAAAATCAGTAGTCACCTAAATCTGCTAAATCATGTAAGTGTTTTAAGAATTTACTTTTGGATTTTAGCTGCCTCACAGGGGAGTATAAGGCAATGAATGGGCTGCAGAGCAAATTTTAACATATAAGATAAAATAATGGAAGGAAAGGAACTTTTACTCTCTTACTTAGAGATAATAGAGTAATAATTAAATGTCTTCCTACCTACAAGAATTTAAAGATAAAATATGTTTTGTTAAATTAATCTTCAAACATTTCACTAGGATTTTGACCCTTTAAAGCTAGGAATTGGCAAGATTTTTCTATAAAGGGCTACATGTTAAATAGTTTGGGCATTTTGCTCCATATAAGGTCTTTGTGGCATATTCTTCTTTGTCGTTGTTTGTTTTGTTTTCATTGTTGGTTTTTTTGTTTGTTTGATCACATTTGAACATTTCAATGTGTAGGTGAATGTTGTATGTATATTTGTTGATAATATGCACATATTGTTATAAAATGAGATACACAATATGATATATATGCTCATACATCACAAAAGGAGTCATGTTTTTTGGTCAAATCTTTCTAGCATCCTTTTGTGTGTCAGGCACTGTTCAATACCCTGTAGCTATAATCCCATGCTCTGTGGCTGCTTTTCTTCTAGTGGAAGCCACCCCGTGAAAAAAGAGATACTGGCCCTAGAGACTTGACTGTACTCTTCAGCCTAAGTTACATCAACTAATTAATATCAGTGGGGAAAATAATCACACATGAAATTTTTTATAAATAACTTATACTTGACTTTCGTATAACATTTTGCAATGTATATTTAAATGTGATTTTACCCAGTGTCCTAGGAATTTATTTTACTTTCAATTAATTATTCAAATAGTAGTGTGAATATTTAACTTGGTAGACACTGCAAAGCCACCCACTCTCCTGTCCTGTCTTAGAACTCATCCTCGTCTGTAATGGTTTGGAGCTGTAGGTTACATGCTCATTCAAGTGGTGTGGGGCACCTTGCTTAACATTTCCGAGCCTCACTTTTCTCATCTGCTAACTGTATATGCTAATTACTGATTTACTGAAAATGTAGGTAAATCTCATAGCATAGTGTCTGGCACTGTGTCTGATGCCCATTAAACATCAGGCAACTTCTTATCTGTAATTATGCTTGAAATTACCATCATTGTGTAGCAAATCCATTTGTCATCTTCATTTAAGATCTGGTGTCTTCACTTTCCTTCTAAAATGTAACAGGCGAATGAAAATAATGAATATATCCTGTTGACATAGTGATTCCTTTTCAGTCAGCTTGTGTTGGGGTGGGGACACTTCCTTAAGGGTTATAATAATCCACCAAACAGGAAAGGTGTACATTACTACTTTTTGAATTATATAAGTTTCTGTTAACTCCGGGGTTGAATTGACTAAGTAAATATATAATGTTTATCATAATGTAATAAGCTTAATTTGTGAAAACATACACAAAACACATGCAGAGCCAGAAAAATATAAATTAAGAGATAAAGAAGTGGCAAACACAAATGACTTTTTGTCTATAGCAACATTGCCTAACAGTAATTATAGATTCTTATTTCTTGCTTTTAAATAATTATTATTTTGAAAATTATGTAATTTCAACCCCATAATTTAAAGAATGCATACTGAGGTCTGTTTTTTGCACAAAAATGCAAATGATGTTTAAGAAAAATTCCTAAGACAATATATTAGGATATCTATTCAAAATAGTTCTTCCCTTTTTTTTATATCATTTTTAACATGCATTATGAAGAAATAAAAGACAACATAGTTTTGTTTATTGAATACAAGAAAATCAAAACGAAGTTCCACAGGGAGTTTATTCAGTATGGCAGAATAGCTGTTGAGTAGAAGGCAGTACTGCAATATGGGAGAGTCAAAAGTGGTTTGAGAGCTAACTCAAATATAACATTCTGGGCATTGCTTAAAGTTTGCTTAAAGTGTGAATGTGAATACAGTCAGCTTGGTGAGATCATGAGCTACGAGGTCAAGGCCCAGCAGGAACAGTGGCAGAGAGGCAGTAATGAATGAAGCCAGGCAAAGCAAGGCTCCTAACAGGCAGAGGTGTTCACAGAGGAAGTGACAGAGCAGTCTTGATAACCAACGCCATGAGGATTTTATGTATAGATGTACATGAATTGGGAGCATAGAAAGATATGAATGTTTATATACACAGAAATGTAAAAGTGTTTAGAGGACAGCAGGAGAGCATATCAGTTGTCCTTTCTAATTTGTGGTTTGTGGCGTCTCTCTCCCTCTGAGGTCTGCCCACAAAATTATCACTAGCCAAGAGGAGCTCAGACAAAATAGATGTGTTTCACTGCATGCTCATCTTCATCTACTCACACACTATTCACCGTGTTTTAAGGCCCAGACATAGGATGGGCACCAAATGAGTACATGTCAATGATATTTACCACCAAGAATCTTACCTGGGAATATAAATTGTATCTCAACAGCATCTTATAAAGTTATAGCTTCTCAAATGTATTTTGTAAAAAATTGAGTGGATGGTGAGGTCTAGAAATGTGCTGGCATTTTCTCAGAGCGTTTTGATGTCCTATTTTTAGGCCTCTGGAATGTATCCGTAGAAGGGTGGCTCTCAGGGTGTGGAATGAGAGTGATTTTGTCTCCCCTCCCCCCACCCCCAGAGGACATTTGATAAAGTCTGGAGACAGTTTAGGTCATCACTACTGGGGGAAGGATGTGCTACTGGCCTCTAGTAAGAGGAGGCCGGGGATGCTACTTCATATTGTATAATGCACAGGACAGCCCCTCCCAACACAGGTTTGTCATATCAAAGCGTCAGCAGTGCTGAGGCTGAGGCCCTGATGTCGAGGACTGGCATTCAACTGTAAAATGCCACAGAAGCTGTGACTGCCCAAGGGCGATGCTTTATGTGGCAAGGGCTCCCGGAGCAACACCAGTCTTCACCTCTTCTCACAAGGTCTCGCCTCCTGGGTGAGGGAAGAGATAGGCCACATCAAGACTTTGTTTTCTCACCCTCAAAGTCAAACATAAAAGAGAGTAAACAGCACTGTGCTTGTTCCTCCATGAATGCTCCTCATTATCTCACTATTTTCTTGTAGTCATAACAGCTTATAGAAGCAATAAGACTGTTGACAAGAGAAATTATCTCAAAACATGTACCTGAAAGCTGGCAGCTGTGTGCAGAACGAGGAAGGATGTTCCTACTCACTTAACCTTGAGGCATGTTTGGGGCAGGGTAATAGTTTTTTTGTGTGTCTATGAATCACATCCCTTAGAGTACATCAGGTTTTGGAATTTTACCCTCCACGCCACTTCCTCCAGGTGCTTTTTTAGCCAAAGCTTGGGGACTGACTGACTTAATACACTTTTGTGGGGGAAAGGGTAGAATGAAAGAGATCAGGAGAGAAATAACACTCAACACAAATGCATGGATTTAAGGAAGCAAATTTAGTACTCCTGCTTCATCCTGGTAGGACAAGTTCAGCCTGTCATCCTGTATAGATATATAATCTCCACTTCACAGTGAACAAAGCGTTCTTACTCATTGGGTTCTGTAATTACATGGACTTACACCATCATCCTGAAAAGTTAGCTTTTTTTCCCCCTTAATATATTTTTATTGATTTTAAAGAGTGAGGGAGAGGGAGAGAGAGACAGAAACATCAATGACGAGAGAAAATCATCAGTCCCTGCCTCTGGGGATCGAGCCCACAACTCAAGCATGTGTCCTGACAAGGAATAGAACCTTGACCTCCTGGTTCATAGGTCGCTGCTCAACCACTGAGCCAAGCCCACCAGGCAAGAAATGTTAGCTTTAAATGGGATTTCGGTAAGAAGTATTTTGGAGAGTATGACGTAGAGTAGGAAAATGCTACAATTTCTAGGTAAATGCTGTACAGTTCCATATTCAGTCCACTGCAGAGTATGTTTATCTGTAGCAGTATTAAGACATTTACAGCTTTATTGGGCAAAGCTTTTGCTGTTTCTTATTGACTGAAAATTCATAGAGATCATCTAATCTGCCCTTCCCCTCCTCTTACTTCCCCATGTCCCTGGGTACATCTTACATTTAGATCCATTTATGTGGAGGCTTCATTTGAAGCTTCTCTTCGATATCTTGGGGCATCTCTTGGCTCCTAGGAGTTGATTTTACCACCTTAAGAGCCATTGCCCAGTGATCAGGCCTCATGCACAGATTTTCTTTTTGCTTTTGGAACAGTGGTGGTTTTTATCTACAAAATTGTTCTCCCACTTGAGTCAGTCTGCCCTGCAGCCAACAGATGTTTGCATCCAGATCTCCCCTGTAGATGAATAAAAACCTCCCAGAGGCTAATACTGGCTGGAAAAAAGTTCCTTTGTGCATCTATGAAGCATAACTAAGCCCTAAGCAATCACTTTTGATGTATATTTTGTGATGGGGGGGGGAAGTTTTTTTTTTCTGCCAAACTATTTCTTGCAGATGAGAATTTTTGTTGACTGAAGGCTTTATCCAGTGTGAGCTTTACCCTCTGTGATTGAATGAAGGGCTAGATTGAGATTGTTTTTCCTTATAATGCTCTTCAATTTTGTTCTCTGTGCTGTTTGGGCATACTTCATCAGCAAAACGGGTCTGATAACTGTCTTCCAAATATCCATCTTGTTTGGTTTGCTGGGAAACACTTTTCATCCAAGCATAAAATACATTGTTAAAAGAGTCAACCTTCATAAGGTTGAAATCTAAGTCTATGGACATCCTAACACTGAAATGAGCATACTTATTTTTGGAGGTCATTAGTTTTGCCTCGGTACCTTGTGTCTCCCCCCCGCCCCCTCATCTTTTATAAGATATAAGATCAATGTCCCTTAAGGTAGCAGCATTTGTCATAATTGCCTGATACTTTAGTGTCTTTCAATACCAATATTAACTTTGACTATGGGATCACTAAACCGTATAATAATTTTGAGCAAGGAATAATAACTTGACTGTTGAGGACCAGTGAAGCTAATAGCAAACTTTTCAGACAATGACACACCCTTAGACACAAATTTAAGCTTGGAAGCTAATGAAATGCTTCTTGGGTCATATATATTGAAATATGATAACTTGGTTTCTATATTTAATGATGAATACTAATTTTGGCATGAGGAAACAAACCACATGATACAGTGAATGAGCAGTCTGGTTTTAACCATTCAACTTCAAAGTGGGTATAAGCCCCATATTTCATGTTTTCCCAGGCAAGAGGGGGTAAGCCTAAGGAATGTTACCTTCAACAAAATAAAAAATACAATGTTTATCCCTACACAGTATCATTTATATATAAGTCTTTGAAAAGCAATGAGAACCTGAGGATCTTTTTCTTTTTTTCTTTTTTTGTTTAGTTCTTTGCAAATCCAGACCACACTATTGATCGCTAACTATTCATTGCTGAAGGCAGTACTCTGTATTTAATAAATTAAGCTTTAATCTCTGAGTCTAACAAAGTAATTGACCTCAAAAAGAAGATAAATGAATATGCTGTCCTGAGCTCATGATTAGAATCTACTTTCTAGTTTCATCATTTTAGTATTTTTCAATTCAGTGAATTTTTTTCATTCTTTTGTAGTTTCTTTTCACAATTTTTAACACCTTCACCCTATTCCTATATCAACAAAGTCAAGCTATTTTTTTAAATATATATTTTATTGATTTCAGAGAGGAAGGGAGAGGGAGAGAAAGATAGAAACATCAATGATGAAAGAGAATCATTGATTGGCTGCCTCCTGCACGCCACCTACTAGGGATTGAGTTAGCAACCTGGGCATGTGGCCTTGACCGGAATAGAACCAGGACCCTTCAGTCCACAGGCTGATGCTCTATCCACTGAGCCAAACGGGCTAGGGCAGTCAAGCTATTTTTATTCTTAGTTTTGAAATCAAAAAGTTTTAATATGATATTCTTATACTTTGCTATTAGTATTAATAATTTAATATAGTTTCTATTTTAGAAAAAAACTAGGTGACGAGTATTCCTGAAAAAAAATATCTGAAAGTTTTCTAATATCACAAAATCATAAGTAACATAACATATAGCAAATAGAAATATTTTGATTAATTGATGCTTTAAAAATTTGGGAAAATTGGCCCTATTTGCTTCAACACTGATTTTACTTACTAAATCCTTGAACATTAGGGAGTTTTAATAATATTTAGCCTGATTTTACATTTGGGAAAAAATTAAAAGAAGAAATATTTGGTGCCTTGGACAAGATCACACAGGGTTTATAAGCATGACTTTTAGATAATCCCTCAGTATTTATTGCCTCTACAACAGAATTTCTTTGGTTAGGAAAGTGTGTTCTTCACAGTAAGAGGGTGAAGATGTGTACAATGTCCTTTATTTAGCTTTGGTGCTTTGGTTTCATTTGATAACAAATATAAAACAATCATCGTTCTTCTAGACACCATATCAAGGCAATTAATGGTTCAACACTACATTAGTGAGAATTGAAGTAGCTAAATCACGTTCTTCAGGCAACTTCTGATGAAGCAGAAATGACTTCTAGCTTCCATAGAGTCCATGGAGAGATTTATAGTTTTTCCTTGTCTTTCTCAGCAAAAAGCCCCTGAGAGTTCCAGAAAGAAGAGTTATTTTGTTGGTTTTAGGTGTTTTTTGTTGTTGTTGTTTGTTTATTTATTTATTTTGGGTGGGGGTTGTTTGGTTTGGTTTTGTTTTATTTTTACTCAGAATTGTTGAGGTGTCCAGGACTTCATTTGTCCCTGCATTAGCTGAGAGGGAACATACCTTCATGGAATAAAAGGGAGCCATGAGAGGTAAAGCACAATCACTCATTTTTGGCAACTTGGGTTTATGAACTTAGCAGCATGATCTTTCCTTAGCCGCCCCAATCACATTCTACATATGGGGTAAAACTTGAGCTTACTCAGGACTCATTTGTGCACACCGATATAGGTGCCCTATACACATGCACTCTTTCTTGAGTGAGCCTAATCCGAGGGCCAGTGAAGCTGGCAGTATTCAGTGGTGTTCTTATTTTTTGCATCCTTAGTGTTTCCTATAACACCCAAGTGCTGTTGTGGGAAGGGAGGGTTTATTTCTTGGGATAGTCTTTTTCATTTAGAACCTCTTAACCAGAAAGCCCAATTGCATATCTTTCCTTCAAATTTTCTAAAATGATAGTTTGTATGTATAATGATAATGCAGAGTATTTCATAACTTTTCAATTCATTATGGCAATCAAGTTCATTATATCTTTGGTATTAAGTAAATCTAATTGCATTACCACTCTCAGAACACTGATAATTAATTGCTATATATTGCAATTACAAAAAGTCGAAACTATTACAGTAATTTGAATGTACTATTTATGAACTATTCCAAATAAAAGCAGTTTAATTAAATCTAGTGTTAGAACAGATTTGTAAATAGGCTGGTGCAAATGTTTTTATCAGTATGCATTTGCTATTATGTTAATGAGGATACATTGCAACATATTTTGTTTTGACTTCACGTCAAACTATAAGATTTTCTAAAATTTAAAAATAAATGAAAAAAGAATTGGGCAACTATGGAGGTATAGTAAATGCTAAACGCCTAATAATAATGGATGTTCTTTCAAATAGAAATCACACGTTCCTCTATTTTCTTTGACACGGAGATTATAGATGTAGGGCAAATCTTATTTTAGATAGTCACCAGCCTTGGCCTGTGTTTCTAAGTGGTTAGAGCACTGCCCTGAGCACCAGAGGATTGTGGGGTTTGATTTTCTATCAAGGGCACATACCTGGGTTGAGGGGTATATCCCCAGCCCTGCTCAGGGCTCCTGTGGGAGGCAACCAATCGATGTATCTCTCTCACTCTCTCTCCCCCTCCCCTTGACCCTCTTACCCTCCCACTCTTCTACTCTCTCTAGAAAGAAAAAGGAAACAATGGAAAAAGTATCCTCAGAGGATATTTTAGCAGGGATGGTGCAAAATCAGGTGTCTTGTAACCATGACCACTTGGCATTTTCTGATCAGAGTTTTAAGGGATATATATATATATATATATATATATATATATATAGAGAGAGAGAGAGAGAGAGAGAGAGAGAGTTATTATTTTATTGAGGTAAGTAGATGCCCTGGGATTTATAGCTATTCCTAATGTTTGACCATTTTCTCTTTTTATTTGCAGAATTTTTCCGAGAACTCCTAGAAAATGCAGAAAAGTCACTCAATGATATGTTTGTACGGACCTATGGGATGCTGTACATGCAGAATTCAGAAGTGTTCCAGGACCTGTTCACAGAGCTGAAGAGATACTACACTGGGGGCAATGTGAACCTGGAGGAGATGCTCAATGACTTCTGGGCTCGGCTCCTGGAACGGATGTTTCAGCTGATAAACCCGCAGTATCACTTCAGCGAGGACTACCTGGAATGCGTGAGCAAATACACAGACCAGCTGAAGCCGTTTGGAGATGTACCCCGCAAACTGAAAATTCAGGTCACCCGCGCCTTCATTGCTGCTCGGACTTTCGTCCAGGGGCTGACTGTGGGCAGAGAAGTTGCCAACCGAGTTTCCAAGGTAATTGAAAATCTCTTATCTTTCTAATTGGTCTTCCACATTTACTCTTTTTTATAAAACGAATGTTTACAAGAAATTCAAGGTGAAAACTCTCACGAACAGCGGTCCTTGCTCTTCGAGAAATAAGCTAAGTGCCAAAGCTTAAGTCTGGCTTTTTTTTCTTGCTTAGTGTAAGACAGGAAGGATTTCAAGTTGTTCCATGCGCTTTGTAACATAATGCCAATATTTATCAGCAGTACAGCAGAGGAGCTTTTAGCAGGGATGGTGCAAAATCAGGTGTCTTGTAACCATGACCACTTGGCATTTCTGATCAGAGTTTTAAGGATGATAAATACTCATGAAGCAGTCCATCCAGAGGTTATAATCCCCTGCTAAGTCCCAAGGTGACAGTCTTCATGAGGCCTGCGAGTGGAGACAAGCTGTTCACAATGCCCGCACCTGGCATTTCTTCTTCTTTATCGCCCTTGTCAAAGTGGCCAAATTCCTTAATCATGAAGGAAGAACCAAGCGCTGACACCTGTAGAGCTGGATTATCGAGGCCTAATGAATACAAAGTATAGATTCTGGCAGAGCATTCCTTTTGTTACCCATTAGCTTTGTAATTCAATGCCACGTATCGCGTTGGGCTTAGGAGGAAGATAAATCACTCGCACGCCTTTGTGCCTTTCCTTGATGATGCCTCTGACCCCTTAATGCAAGGAGTGTTTCCCCACGGCTGTCCTTAAACATTGACTATTTGCTATAACAATTTCCTGTGCAGGGGATATCTGCCTTTGTTTAAATTGTTCCTTGACATTCAGCTGCTCTTATGAGATGGGCTGGCCCAGTTCTGAGGTCAGTCCAACAAACACACTGAAAGATGATCACTTTCAGAGGCAAAGGAAAAACAATACTTAACAGGAATCTGATATGATGTCACCCAGAGAAGGTCATATTTGTACAAAGATTATTGCTCAACTCAACTTTCTTATTTCAGGGTTGTGCCCAAGAGCCACACAGTTTTCTTAACTGTTGGCACTATTCTGCCATGTTCTTTTTCCTGCTTTGCTCGCCTCAATATTTATATCTGGGCATAAAGTTCACGTATCCTCTTAAAAAGTGTTTCCCTGGGCGCTATTTATAAAATTTAGAGCAATTCATTTTTTAATTGTCAGTTCCTAAAACATTTATTTGAGCTTCTGAGAAGGTTACAAGAAGGCTTTAAAGGGGATACTCACAAAAGATTTAATAATGTATAACTCTAATTATAAAAACAATGTTTTTATTGAAAATCAACAATGTTCTGAAGTAGAGCCCTAAAGGTAGACTGATAAAGAATTGGCCAGTTGTAACAGCAAGAGAAAGTATGATGACCAGAGAAGGTTTATAAAATATAGATAAGTATAAAAAATAAAGATATAGTTGATATGTTCTAGAGCAGATAGATTTTGTGTGTTTTTTAAAAGTTTAATTACAGAGGCTTCAAATTAAAGTCTTTGCTTTTGTTGAACAATGAAACAGACATACATCCAGCTTTTGAGAAACATGAGGTAAGAAATTCAAAGCATGGGTTGGTGTATGCAACATTCCTGATTGTTTATGTTGATTCTGCCTAAGTGTGAATAGTATTTAAGTGCTTATATTTTGGTCTGGAGAGGTTCCGGTGAGATAAGTGGATATTTTATAGAAAAGCTTCTAAAAAGCCACAGAGAAGGGTCCTGCTGACTCCTCTTCCTCAGGGGATGGCGTTAACAGTTGCTGGAGATGGTGCCTCCCCTTCATCCATCATTCCCTGACTCTCAGCCTGAGATCTTTGCCTATCAAAAGGTAACATGCTACTCTTTGTGGTGAAGGTTGACATCATGGACCAACCACCAGTAGAGTGTGACCTTTACTTTCTTTCCAGATGTGGTGAGGGATGTACTCAATACCGAGAGCTTGTTTCCCCTAATTTCCTCATAGCCAACATTCATTTGCAGAGCAGCTGCTGTGGGTTTGTAATACAGTTTATAGTCATGTAGCCATGGAATGCTCAGTGTTCAATGCAGATATGGGCTTGTTTGATGGAGTTTTATTAGCACTAATCTACTCAGATCATAAATCCCATGCTGCCATCCAGGCACCACCATTAGATAGATAGATGATGATGATGATGATGATGATGATGATGATGATGATGATGATGATGATAGATGATAGATAGATAGATAGATAGATAGATAGATAGATAATAGATAGATATGAATATATACACTTGGTTTAAAAGAAACTGAGCAGTTGCGTGTTTTTAAAAAAAATAATATATGACTCAGGGGTTTAAATATATTACTGATGAACTTTCTCACCTAATCTTACCAAATGGTCTGTAGAGACTAAACCAGATAGATCTATGTAGGCTATTCCGGTGCTGGTGATTTTCAGCACCCAAACTATTTCTGGTAATAAGAATAAAATATTACAAGGCAAAAATATCTAAAGAGGAGAAGCAAGGTTGGTGTTTGAGGTTTAAGCCCTTCATAAATCTGAAGTCTCCCTGTGGTGTGTTCAATGAGTGATTTAGAGTTGTGAAATGATTGCAGAAGAGTTCAAGGATTCAAGGCCAAGTTCCAAAATTGAGATCCACAAACGAGCTTATCTCCTGCAGCTTGGTTTGAGGGATATTTTCTTTTCCTCAGTTTCTCTCTTCTCTTTCAGTGGCTTCTTAAATATTGAAGGGATCATTAACACCCTCTAATTAATTGTTTTGCCTGGAAAATTTTTCTATTTGGCAAAATACAGCAGAGCAGTTTGACACAAATGTTTTGAGACATCATTACAGGGAATTTTCTTATCAGAAAAATGGATGACTAATTTGCAGGCATAAGCATAATGATTTTTTAAACTTGTTTTTGTCATCTTCTATATACATTGTTTTTTGTTAAGCTTAGAATGGAGCAAGTAATTTTAATTAACTGTAACTGGATCTTAGATTGTTAGAAGTATTATATGATTCTAGAGTAGATATCTGTGGTCATTTAGGCAAGATTCATTTTCTGCATGAATGACTATTTTTGAGAATGTCTTGTGTTGACAAGATGAGGAGAATCAGTAACATTTATACTATGCTGGTGGAATTGTCAAGTTCTGTATTTAATTTGGATAAGAATTCCAAAATGCCTGTATTATTGAAGAAGTCCATGTCCTAAAACTGCAATTCTGCACCTGGAGAAACTGTTTCACGTGTGCACAGATAGACATAGAGAAGAATGGTTATAAAGCAACATTGTTTACAACAAGCAAAAAAGTAGAGATATCATAAACACCCCATCTACACTAAGGACGATCTCTGATCTCTTCACACCTTGGAGTCCTATTACATTTCTGCGACACATCATCTGTATTTTGCACTGTGTGCTCACCACCCAAAGTCAAATCATCTTTCATCATCATATATTTGACCCCCTTTACCCTTTACTATTTCCCCAATGCCGTTCACTCTGGCAACCACCATACTGTTGTCTGTGTGTATGAGTTTCAGTTTTATATCCCACATAGTGAAACCATATAGTTCTTAGCTTTTGCTGACTGATTTATTTTGTTATTGCATATTTTCTTATGGCCGAGTAAATATATATATTAGAGGCCCAATGCATGAAATTCGTGCAAGGGGCTTAGCCCCTTGCCATGGCAGTGGCCGCTTCTGCCTCAGCCCTCACAGCCCCAGCTTCTTCCAGAAGGTCGTCCTAGAAGGACGTCTGGTCTAATTAGCATATTATGCTTTTATTATATAGGACTAGAGGCCTGATGCATGAAAATTTGTGCAAGAGTAGGCCTTCAGCACCGGCTGCCCTCTGGCACCCGGGACCCAGGCTGCTGGCACCAGCATCCCTCAGGCATCCCACAGGCACCCAAGGCCCCTGGCTGGCTTCCCTTGGGCCTCCCGCAGGCACCCAGGACCTAGGCTGGCTTCCCTCCAGCCCCAGTTTCATCAGGAAGGATGTCTGGAATGAAGTCCGGAAGACATCCGGTCTAATTAGCATATTACACTTTTATTATTTATATATGTACCACATCTTTACCCAATCATCTATTGAAGGACGCTTTGATTGTCTCCATATCTTAACCACCATGAATAGTATTGCAGTGAACATAGGGATGCATATATCTTTGCAAATAAGTATTTTTGAAAATTTGGGGTAGATACCCATGAAATATGGTAGCTCTATATTGGGTCATATGGTAACTCTATTCTTAATTTTTGAGGAACCTCCATAATATTTTTAATAGTGGCTATACCTGTCTACATTCACACCAACAGTGAATGAGAGTTCCCTTTTCTCCACAACCTCTCTAATACTTGTTAAACATAAGATGGTAATTACCTTTGGGGATTAGGTTTGGAAGTATTATAAAGGAGGAGTATATAGGGGTTTCCAAAGTTACCAATAACATACTGTTTCTTAATCTCTATACTGTACTTATGTGTGTGTATGTATTTAAGGATTTTTTAATGAAAAAGATTAAAGCAAGGTAAGACTTTACCATGTTCATCTATGATTCTTTTCATCTGTGCAGATATGATCAAATCCCCAAGCTGCCTGCCTCAGGTGCTTGTCAGACTTACTGTTATTTATGGATTTGTTAACCATTCACTTTCTATGCTCCACACTGCTCAATGATATAAAGTAGCTGTGGAAGGCAAAGTCTAAAAGGAAGATAAAAACAAAATTTTATAATATAGTAGCATGAGAGAAAGGATCCAGACTATTAAATCACACCCTCACCTGTAAGTGTGAGTGTGTGTGTGTGTGTGTGTGTGTGTACATTGGTGAGTAGAAACATGGGTGCCAGCAATCCCCATGAGGGCTTGTCAGACATTGAAGAACACATAAAGAAGGCTGCATACGGAGATATTAACAGGATGTCTATTTAGACCAAACTTCAATTATTCCTCATGAAGGCAAATGAGGAAATAACTCTAGTGTTTTCATTGGTCATTCTTGATGCGATTTAAACAAAGAAGACATGACTTTCATATCTTTCTGCTTTAATCAAAGTGACTTCTGCGAGTAAAAACTGCAAATTGTGTCAATAGCAATTGCATCAAGTCATTTCATTGATTCATTCCAGACAAATTAGGTAGGTAGTAGAGCTAGGATCTGTAGAACTTGAACTATTGTCAAATACTGTCATGCTCTATCACCTATCTATTTATCATCTATCATCTATCTATCTATCTATCTATCTATCTATCTATCTATCTATCTATCATCAATCTTCTATCATTCTGTGTATCCATTTTCCATCATTCTACCTATCTATTTATCTAAAAACTTTCTTGTTTGTCATTACTGTGAAAATAAAATCAGTTTGGCTTTTCATCCTTAGTAAGACAGAATATTTTTGTCAATAGATACTGGCCTATGTCTGCCTCACTGACTGTTGTGTTTGAATGAAGCGCCTCTTAACTGGTTCATCCACCTGAGTAAACAGCCTTGCATTTGCAGTGTGCCTAGAGAGTCAATTTTCAATAAATGTGGTTGATGGACCATAAGGCTGAAAAAAAAATTATCATCAAATTTTATAAAATTTTGTAAAATGAAGGCTATGAAGTACATTTATTTAAAGCATTCTCTATCACAATAGAAAAGCATTCTGAAGAATTTACCATGGATTAATTTACAAGAGAAATGGTATTTAAATTAGCTGTTTGCTTTTGGGAAAGAATTTAGGATATAAAGACTACTTGTCATAGCTCTCCCCTGAATTATTTGTTCAGTTTCTTCAGTGGTGATCTTTTGATTGGAATTAACTTTTGTGGAGTCATCCAAGACCACAAAAAAGCCCTAGGTGAATGAAACCTTTTTCATAGTTCTTCTGTGATTAGTGTATTCTCTTTTGCAATAGATGATTATTCAGTGTAGGTTACTTCATAATGTAGTGTTTTGAAATTATCAATAATGCTTCTATGTTTACAAATGTTAAGTCAACATAAATAATATATGCTTGGTGCTTTATGATGGTGGTTATATTTAGAAAGTACTTTGCAGTCAATAAATAAATAATTTCATGATAAAGATAGTAATAAAAGATAGTATTAGCACTAAGAATCATAACAACAAAGTAGTTTATTAATATAACTCATTGAAAATGTATACGTTTTTCTATGGTCCAAGTTCTATAATAAGCACTAGAAATCGCAAGAATATAAGCTAGTTCATAAGAAGAAAAGAACATTTCCCCTCAAAATAGCATGTGGGATTTTACAGATAAGTGTAGAGAATTAAGATAAAAGGTCCCATTTTGATTAAAACAATTTGGTTATTTTGATTAAAACAACTAAATATTTATTAATAATTTTATGTTCTCTGACTGATGTATATTTTTGATGTATAAATTTGAAAAATTTTTTGAGTTATAAGAAGAGGTTAAAACTTGAGGAAAACTAAATATTTACTCTAACATATTAAAAACTGTTTGTGTATTCTTTCTTCTTTTCTTTTTTTTGTACCTTGTACCTATTTCTAATACCTATATTTAATTTGGGCTATTTTATTTTAAAATTACAATTTCTACTGGAATTCCATTAAAATGAGTGCCATTCTCTCCACTGAATTCAATTTTGAAATTGTGTTCATACTGAAAGAAGTTAAGAGTGTTCCTAACTGTGTCTAAATGCAACATAGCTAGAAAAGGTCTGGAAACACAGTTCTGACTATACTGTACCTAACAGGTAAAAATCTTCCTCTCCCCTAAAAACTGAGATGGAGTGCTTATAATAGCCCAACATTTATCTGATCCAAATGTGGAATCTAGTCAAAGTAGACCTATTTTGAAGATTTGGCTCAGTTCTTATGAATAAACATTTGTTCAGTGTGTTTTTAATGCCAAACATTGTTTCTAAGTTATTGAGATACAAAGGCTAAGCAAGTTAAAGTACTTACAAGTACTAATTTGAAAGAGGGAGGTATAAATAAATAATATAAATATATAATGAGAGAATTGTGCAATAAATGTTTTGAGAACAGAAACAAGAGGCACTTGGCTTAATCTTGGGTGCAACAAGCCATCAATGTATAGAAGTCTGATCCATACATTGAAGGATATGTGGGCCTCAGGCAGATGGTGAAATCACCCAGCATGCTGAAGATGCTTCAGGTAGAGGCAGCAAGTGAGTAGAAGCACAGAGGTGTGATATCCAATGATGTGTGTAGACAGTTGCAAGCAGGTGGTATTCCTAAGGCATAAGGTACAAGGCAATGCATAGCAAGAGATAAGGCTGCTGGCCTTAACTGAATCCTTGAATAAGAACTATCCCACTAATGCTTTTATTCATGTCTATTTGCCTGTAGAATTAAAACAAATATTTCTGTGGTTAGAAGTCTTCCTGTACTTTTGAGGGACAAATATGTGCTGAGGACCTACTATGTGCTGGGCATTTTTCTATAAGAAACAAGAAGTAACAATAGCATTTTACTCAAGGAAATCACTATCCTCAGTCTATACAAAAGTTTAAGTGTGGTGCAAATGAGCAGTAAAATGTGTATAAAATACTGTGTAAATCAAAATAAATACATGTTTTCCTTTACCTGGGGAGATTGGAAAAGAGCCTTAGAGTAATAATCATACCTCATTAGATTAAAGAATGAACAGGGTCTTACTGAGGGAGGATAGATGTAGGGCTTCTTGCCAGGGGCTCAGCTTGTACAAAGGCATAAATCATGAAAGATCATGGTTTATTGGAGATGATGCTAGAAAGTAGATTTGTATTATATTATGTGGGTCTTATATTTCAAGTTAAGGAATTTAAAAGACTTTGCATAGGCAAGAGGGTAATAGCCAAGATTTTTCAAAAGACAAATATATGATCAGACTCTTACTTATAAAAGAATGGTCCAGGTATAGGGCAGGTACTTCTTACATAAGGGTCTTTCGACTTGCTTTTGACCAGCAGGTCAGGGAGTCCTTCCTGCACCTGCCGTTTCTCAATGCCTTCAACTTAAAATATTCACTATGCTGCCCTAGCCAGTTTAGCTCAGTGGATAGAGGGTCGACCTGCAGACTGAAGGGTTCCTGGTTCGATTCCGGTCAAGGGCACATGCCCTGGTTGCAGGCTTGATCCCCAGTAAAGGGCATGCAGGAAGCAGCTAATCAATAATTCTCTCTCATCATAGATGTTTCTATCTCTCTCTCTCTCCCTCTCCCTCCCCCCTCTTCTCTGAAATAAATTTTTAAAAATATTTTAAAAAATATTCACTATGCCAAGGAAACATGTGTTCTGAATCCCGCCACTGACATAACAAGGAATATTAAGAAATTTTAAATAAAAAGTATTCAGCTTGACGGTTGTTGTTCATATTAATAAAAGCTTGAATTCAAGGAGCATCCTTGTCTCCAAACAGAGAGATTCAGAGGGGAATCCAAACAGCGTTGCTAAGTTCCCTCATTTACTACCCTCAGCTCATAGTCTTTATCCTGTCACATTCATTCTCTTTATCAAACCATTAAACTAATACAAAAACTTGAGGCTTAACCATTTCTTTGGGTATTTACTTCATTATAAAGTCTTCCATGTCATGTAAAATGTATATTAAAGAAATTTGATATAAATTAGATATACATGCTCTCTCCTGTTTTAAAAAATATGGTTCCATGGGAGTATAAACTGGATTGGGAGAGACTGTCAGGGGCAGTGACGGGAAACTATTGTAATTGCATATGAGCTGTGGTGAGAACTGAGAGAGAGCAGGTGGAGCAGAGTAGAAAGTGTATCCAAAGAGCAACAAAGAAGCCAGCATGGCATGGATGAGGTTTGTCTTCTTGGGTTGTATGCCCAGCATCCAGCACAGTTCCCAGCGCAGTTTGTTCCCATTTAGTAACAGTTGTCTGCCTGCTTGGTGGTTTGAGAATCACCAACATATAAATGGTTGTTGGCAAAGGATGGTATCATTTAGCTAGAGAAAGAAGAGAACAGGATCAGAAGGAACACCAGGGTATAAATATTTAAAGAGAAGAGGATATGGAAAGGAAAGCAAATGACTGAAACCAAAAAAGCATATCATCCTGAAAGTATAAAGAGAGAATTTCAAAAAATAGAATAATCAAAGCATCAAATGTTGCAGATAATCAGGTGGGAGGGGCAGAGAAAATAAACCTTTGGATATAACCATTAGGATCTTACTAACTCTAGCAAGAGCAGTTTGAATGGAGTGCTTTTGATTGGTTGGGGAGTTAATTATTTTTCCCATATATTCTGGAACAGGCTGGCTAAAGCATGATCCATGGACTAGTGTCCAAACATGAGCAAGCTGTTACAGTTCTGCACAAGTACAAAAATTGAAAAATTAAAAAAAAATCTTGAGAGCAAATTTAAATTTCCCTGACATCCAAGACCCCACATCAGTGGATTCCTCCTGGGATGTTGTTGAACTTAGTCTCGGGCAGTGTGAGCTGCATCTGAGTTAAGCTCTGTATGATCAGGTAGCAGGCCATGAAATTCTGGGGCAAATCAAAAGATCATCAAAAGCCTGTCCAGATCATTTGAGCCTCACACAGATAGTTTGAGATGAGATGTACTCTATTCTAGAACAATGATAATAGGAAAATAATGAACATATTTCACTCTGTTCTATTGGCGTGCTTGGATTTTCTCTGTCTTGTATGCAGTTTTCCTCTACCCTTTTTTGTACCCTCCTGCCCTAGTCTTTCCCCCCGGGGATACATTCTCTATGTTTATAACCATGAGGGGCTCTCCTAAAGCCAGTTCCATTGGCACGCCTACTCTTTTCCTGTGCCCCACAAGCACATGAACTACTCGGGCCAGGGGAAATGTGTGCTATGTGTGTCTTTGTTCCTAATCAGGAGCACCCACTGGTAAAATGTGCCCTTTCCGGGATGCCACAAATAGCAAAAGTCCAAGGGTAAAACTCTGGTGCCCCAACTCAAGGCATGTGCTTCTAAAACGGCCCCATAAGGGAGAACGGACCTGACAGTTTATCCCAGTGTCAACGCTGACTCTGCTCTTGGGTACTTATCGCCGAATGCATTTATGCTTTTCCTACCAGGAGGTTCTGTGAAACAAGGTTTGAACAATAGTCGTGCTGTAATGACTTGCACATGCAAAGGCACGTTCGGAGTGCTGACAGGAGACCGTGCAGGCTGCGTGATGTCATAGGCTGAACTTGCAAGTTCGGAGGATTTCTCTTTTATTGTCCCATCTTCAGAGATTCAGTGTTACAAGGACATTCCCTGAGGCAATATCAGTGCACTGTAGAGGTTTATGAGCCAAGATATACATCAAAAAGAATTTTAATAAAGCTTGACAGATATATTGCATTAGTAGTGCTGACATGGTGAAGCAGGACTTATGGAGGGAGTAGGGCATACTGGTATTTTTTTAAATGAGGTATTAGGTCATACAGATATTTGATTGTAAGAAAGATGGAGGGGATGTATCATTACAGGCCATAGATTTTCTCATTGTTATCTCTGTGATTACAAGCAAGGGTTATTCCCCTTCACATGTCTGCATTTTAGCTCTTCATCTTGATGAGCGATATTCAGTGCAAACACAATGGATCAACCCCACATGCTTAGAAAATAGTCATTATACGATACAATATAGAAACTCCGGATTTTCTTGTGTCTAAATGGGATAGCCAAGAATGAAAATGGACAGTTCGGAGTTTTAGTACTAGGATAATGGTGACTTTGACATTCAGATGTAAGTAAAACTGTGGCCTAAATCAAAGAGACTTCAAGTTAACATCAGTTGACACTTAATGGTTGGCATAAACAGATTTTTAAAAATTTATTTTCACCCTTGAAGGAATGTGCTGTATGTCAAAGATGCCCTGTCTTACTTAATACTAAGTAGGATTTTATATGGAAACTTTATTCTGATCAGTTCATGGTATCAAAGAAGCCAGCAAGGCATACTTTTCTGTGTTCATTTTGTATAGGACTTTGGCAATTTAAAAAGTTCACTCATGGAACATTTAAGCTTTCATAAATATATTAATTATGGAAACATTATTCTGCATACTATTCTCATAGTAGGTGCAAATATGAGACTCTCCATAAAGAAATATATTTGTTGCCAAAACCGGTTTGGCTCAGTGGATAGAGCGTCGGCCTGCGGACTGAGGGGTCCCAGGTTCGATTCCGGTCAAGGGCATGTACCTTGGTTGCGGGCATATCCCCAGTAGGAGATGTGCAGGAGGCAGCTGATCGATGTTTCTCTCTCATCGATGTTTCTAACTCTCTATCTCTCTCCCTTCCTCTCTGTGAAAAATCAATAAAATATATTTTAAAAAAAAGAAAAAAGAAATATATTTGTTTATTAAAAATGGGTGTTTAAACTTTCTTCACTTGATGGCTTTCTAAAAACAATTTTTTTTAGGAAATATATATATTTGAGGCAAAATTTGTTTCACTGGTTTTTAATAAAAATGGATATCAGATAGTAATAAATAAAATATTTTACAGTGATTTTAAAATTAGCAGAGAGCCAAGCACTCTGAAGAGATCCTCATTCCTTTCTTCTAGGGGTTTTGTTGCTCAGATGAGAGGCTGGGCCAAGGAAAATTCAACCGTGCTTGCAATAACACATTTTATTGAAAGGACGAACCTTGTGATATCCGACTGCATTTGCAGACAGAAGATAACTATGTAAAATATTTATGACACTATTTCCATAAGATATCACAGATATCTATTTTGGAATGGAGAAAAAAGTGTCCTGACATTTTGACTAGGATGGCAGATACAATCCAGATTGAAAAGACTTTATTTGTGCAGGGGGTGTACGTGTGTGTGTGTGTGTGTGTGTGTGTGTGTGTGTATTTTCAAGTGTAAGCTGTTTTTCCAATGACAGTATGACATACCAATTATGATAAATTGTAAAGCCTTTGATTTATAGCTATTCCAGGTCTCCCTCATGATCAATTAATAGTTTATCACTTGTGTTGTGTTTATGGGACAAAAGGAATTGGGGAAATGTGTTGATCTTATGAATCACTCAAGCCAAATGGACATTTCCCCCCTTACGTTAGCCAAAAACTCAAATAAGAATTGCCACTATAGTTTAAATCACCTGGATATTTATTTTTCTTGGTGGTCAGAAAAAATAATTTTATGCATGTTCATCTCTTTATGACAATAAAATCAATATGAGCGCAACAAAAAGAAAAGAATGTTGAAAATGCAAAAGAGGCCCTAGCCGGTTTGGCTCAGTACATAGAGCATTGGCCTGCGGACCCAAGGTTCCTGGGTTCGATTCTGGTCAAAGGCAAGTACTTTGGTTGCAGGCTCCTCCCAGGCCTGGGCCCTGGTCAGGAAGAGTGCAGGAGGCAACCAATCTATGTGTTTCTCTCACACCAATGTTTCCTTCTGTCTTTCCCTCTCTCTTCCACTCTCTAATAATAATAATAATAATAATAATAAATAATAATAATAATAAAAGAAATAAAATAAAGAAATCTTATTTTAAAAGAAAATACAAAATTACAAACATAAAAATAAAATAATCCTAAATTTCCATTTCCAAGACATAACAAGTAAAACACTGGCTCTAGTCTTATTCTATCTCTAATATATTTTATATATAAGTATCTCATGTAAGATGTTTAATATTGGACTCTACTTGTTTTCACTTTAAAATTGTAAGTGTTTTTCTACATCAACAGCTTTTCTTTTTTTAAAAAAAAATTACTCTTATTTCTTAAATATTTATTTTACAACCTAAGATATTTGTTTGCTGCTAAAACATTTGGGGAATCTCTCACAGATAGTCAACCTATGGACATACTAACAGCTGTCGTAAGTAGTTTATGTGTATGTGGGCGTGTTTAGCTTAACTCCTTTTTGCATCTGAATGTCAGGCCTGGGAATTCCATGACTTCCTTATCATGTATTTAACTGTTGAAATTTCTTGATTGATTTATAAATACTCCAGACAGTTGTATGAATTAAAGTGGAGGTAGAAGTGAGGCTGACAGAAAAACATTCATTAAAACTCCCTGGTCAATACTTCCGCAGGGGCCCAAAATCTGGATTTAAGCTAAATTACAAACTGGTGTATCTTAGTGGTAACTGGTCCACAGGCATGTTCTATTTGGCATGACATTTTTAAAGTTTTCAAATAGTGTTCTAAAATTGGAAGAATTAACATACAAATGTGAATTTATACAAGTTCTTGCACACTCTGACTACCTGGTCATGTGTTCTGCACGGCAAAAATGAGCTTGTGTTAAATAATGTTTAGGTTGGGTTTCTTTCACCTTGAACATCTAGATTGCAGTTTGAAACACGTCCGTTCCCCTGGAGTTGGTCTGATTCTGAAATTGGTATTGCTTACCTTCTATCACTGTCATTGCCTCTTTCTCAGATAGTGGAGAAGTGGTTCTCTGTACCAATCTTTTCTAAAGGTAAAATGTGAAAAATTAGTAGGGCCATGTTTCAAGAAAAAATGGTAAAAATAATGATGATCATTCTTTAATAAATTTAGAATATTCTAAATATTTAATATGCAAATAGTATCTGTTTAACAAATGCAGCCAGTGTACCTCACACATGGTTAATATCTCCGTAGCAAGTGAATTTGCAAACCCTCCTTTAAGCTTTCTATTAGCCATCACTATGCAGTACATTTTCTTCTTTAATCAAATAAAAGCAAACTGATAGCTAAGAAAAAACAACAACTCTATTATTCCTGAGTTTGTGATCAGGAAAGTGTCTTTCCCTTTAGTGTCCTTAAGAACATCCTTATAATGTGCACAGCTAGAAGTTCTCTCCTGATGAAATGGACCTCACCAAGCACAAGCCTTTTTCTAATCAATGTCATTATAACACCATCAATAGTATCAAATTTTCTTCCTGTCTAGCATGAATGGGAGCTAACAGTTATGGAGTACTTGCCAGCCACTATGCTAAGAACTTGCATGCACTGTCATTTAATCCTTATAATATACCCATGAGATAGGTATTGTTTTTATATGATTTATTAGGTAAGGAACAGGAGGCTGGACTGTAAATCCACACTGCCTCTCACAATTGAAGCTTTTGTCTTCGAATTTAGCAAGCTAGTATTGGACAGTATTGCCCAATAGCAATATGATGGCAACCCGATATGTGATTTACATTTTTTTTATAATTTATGTTACTCACATTAAAATGAATAGAAACAAATGAAACTAATTTCAACAATAAATTTTACTAAACTTAATATATCCAAAACATTACATGTAAATATCTAATCAATACAAAAATTGTTAATGAGGTATTTAAATTGTTTGTGTAAAAACTCCTCAAATGTTTATGTGTACTTTGCACTTCTAGCAGATCTCATTTGGGACTGGCCATATTTCACATGTTCAAGAGCTACAAGTGGCTAGTGGTTAACATTTAGACAGTAGAGATGTGTCATTTTAATGCATTAGTTTCCTATTTAAGGTATATAATTTTAGGAACTCACACCAGGAAGTCTAAATTCTTATGAGTAATTATTTATATAGTTTCTCCAGTTATAAGGGAAATAGAGACAGATTTGTCTTTGTGTTGTTCTGGACCCTGTCTGGAACTATGACATAAATAATTAGACACTTTATTAGGAGATTTGTTCTTTCCAGTCCCTCAAAGGCCCTGCACTTAATATTACTGGTATCCCTAAGTGTAAAAAGCATCAGGAAAATTGTAAATCACCATGGATGAATTGATCTATGGTTTTCACTCCTTCCTGGGGAGGTGGAGGAGACTAATGAATGCAGGTGTTGGCAACTATCTATGGATGCAGCATTCAGAGTCACCAAAGCGCATGCCTGCCCAATTGATGGGGAACAGGGGCTCATGGAGATAGTTGGCTCTAAAAAATGGATCCTGCCCAGCAGGCTTGGTTCAGTGGTTGAGCATCAGCCCATGAACCAGAAAGTCATGGTTGAATTCCCAGTCAGGCCACAAGCCAGGGTTGCGGGCTCAATCCCCAGGATGGAGCAAGCAAGAGGCAGCTGATCAATGATTCTCTCTCATCATTCATGTTTCTATCTCTCTTTCTCTCTCCCTTCCTCTCTGAAATCAATAAAAATATATATTTTTTAAAAATGCATCCTAATGCTCATAATCACTGGACCAAATGACAAAACCACATGACTAATTTGAGTTCAGACAGATTTTGAGGGCATTTCCACAGGTTTCTTTTTTTTTGGTAAGGATAGCACTTTTCAGGTAAAAGCCCAGAAGAATCAGTTCTCTTAGATTTATCATAAAACATTTTAGCACATAGTTTTTAAAAGAAACTAGAACATTTAGTCAACGACTGTTTGGGTGCATAAAGTGATGCACTAGGGTTGACAAAGTTGATGAAATTCATCTTCCCCAAATGCCTGTCACTGTTAGAGAAGAGCTTATCATGAGAGAGATCCTATTGAATAATTTCTATTATGAAATTGATAACTTTCATCACTGCTCTGCAAACTGATGTGTCATTGGGTGGGTTTCCCCTTGTGAAGTAGAGAATCAGATCAACCCGGCATAAGGAGCAGCCATTGTGTCTGGATGCAGGCAGCTTCCCCCAGGGTCATAATACCACAGTGCTCAAGTGCTGACTTTACACTTACTTTATAATTATATTCATTAAATTAATTTATAGCACATAAACTAATTTATTGTGTGATTTAAAAATCATTTCCCTCAAGAGAGCCCAGACTATTAGGTTAGGAGTTTTTTGAGCACACATTGACTCAATTTCAGGGGCAGGCGTTTTAATGTCAGCATCCCATAATTTTAGCTACACAGTGTCATTTTCTCTCTACTTTCCACAGATTACAAGTAAATCAGAGTATTTTTAATGAAGAGAGAGCTTGTGGATCATTTCTGTCTATCAAATTCTTATTTTGTCTTCATTCCAACATCTACAGTTGCATTTGGTCCTTGGTGTCCAGGGACCCTGCCAACTAATTTATTGAAAAATGAGCTTAATACTGTGAAGCAGCACAATCACTTTGTGGCCTCATTTAGGTCTTTTTCTCTCAGTGTTGCTTCCATCTATATTTCTCCTATTTCATTGCCTCAGTTTCTGCTGAAATCGAAACTTTGATCACCTCAGGCGTGGGCTGTGCTTTAGGCTGTACTTTCATCCTAAGACCATCCTCATCACATCCCATTTGGAGTAAGTCCTGTTCATTAATCCCAGCGGTATATGGCTTCCCAATTACTCCAGTAATTTGGAATGTTTACCGAAGTGCTTTGCTTTCCAGACAGATACAAACTTGAAATGACAGGTTCCCATCTACAAGAGATTGACAAGGCTGAAGTCAGCAGCCTAGCTTGTCTTCCACCTCTTGCTCACCTTGCTGCCTTGTGTCATTAGTCCCAACTCCATGTCTAGTTTTATTAGAGCAAATTTATTCAAGCTTTGCCCCAACATAAAAGTTTTTTGACACTTTCTGTCATTCTCTTTACCTGTTATGCCCTTCTTTCCTCTCCCCAGCAAATCAGCTTTCTTGCCTCCCTCAAAACTTGCTAAAACGTACTCATTGACCCTTCTAGTGTCTTCAGGAAGCTCCGTTCAGACTAATAAGTGGGATTTTTATACCCAACCTTTTCCAGGACCTCTGTACTATGCATTTGCCATGTTCCTGTGCAGTTCTTCATATATTGTTTGCTTTGAAGTATCCACATTTTCCTGTAGGATGGGCCACCTCACCCTGAAGATTGGAACTTAAGTACCCATGGAAGGAGCATGACTTCAATCTTTAATATTCCTCAAAGCAAACAGTACTAGAATCTGGGTATGGTAACCATTGAATAAATAGTATTGCTGCTGTTATATATGTATTTCCTTCTTTTAGTGTTATCATGCTTAGAATGGTGGGGATAGTTAGTATTCATATGTGGTATATCATCTCCAACCTTATTGTAAATAGCATCCTAAATTTGTAATGGTTTTAGATAAGGATGTGATATAGGTCCTTCTAAAATTCCACCTCTCCGGCTAAAAATAAGACATTAAATACTCAGTGCAAATGAGTATACTCAACAGAACTGTAGCTCCATTGTTTGTTTGTTGGGACATCCATGCAGAAAGACATGATGGAAACTAAAAATTAGTAACTGAATATAGGCTGGGAAGCCATGTACAGTGGGGCCTTGACTTACGAGTGTCCCGACTAAAGAGTTTTTTGAGATACCAGCTGTCTCTCGGCCGATTTTTTGCATTGAGTTGACAGAGTAATTTGAGTTAACGAGCTCCTTAACAAGGTCCTTAACGAGCTCGGTCTCAGAACGAATTAAACTCGTAAGTCAAGGCCCCACTGTATTACCTTAGCTATGACCTGGATATTGTAGTAGCTTGAGATCTGTTGAAGAGTAATGAGTAATGAGTCTTTATTTGTATCCAGACTTGCAAAAATATCTATATATCATTTATCTATATTTAAATATAAATATCTATACTATTTCCAAAGTTACTGCAGCAACTATGCTTTCACTCCTATTTTTTCTTTGTCTTAGAACTCTTCTTTCTAGAGACTTATTGACTACATGATCATAACTGAGTCCAGTAAATTATTAGTGGAGAGAAGTGTGGTTTTACAGTGTTCAAGCATCACCACTGTAGATTTCCTTAACTGTGGTTAAATAGAAGAGAAAGATGAGCCAGAATGTTGAAATATTGGAAATATTTTTATGGTGTATTATAATAATTATTAAAGAGAAAGGAAATAAATGAAGGGAAAAGCAACTAATCTCTTTTGTACAGTGTTCGCATTGCGCATTTACAATTAAGCTGTTCTGATTTCTGTAATTAAAATAATTTCCTCTGAGAGGCCTTAATAGTGCATGCCCATAAGTACAAAAACTGCTGTATCATGAATGAACTATTGATGGAAAGGTCTTATTCACATGCTTTAGTTCCTATGAGAAATCTTGCAAACAAACCAAGCATGAAAAAGGCAATCAGTAGAGTTAGCTAGGGGTCATTTTTTTGCAGTCTATGAAGATACACCAGCTCATGCATTTATTCATCCATCATTCAGCAAACATTCATTGAGCCCTAACTCTTTGGTAGGTGCAATGGGTACAATGATGAATGTGGTTAGCCCTGCCCTGAAAGAACCACCATTCCTAAGTAGGTATCAGAGAAATGAAGAGTGGAGGGTGATAAGTGCTAAGATTGCGGTATGCATGGGTCATAAGAACGCAGGTGTCCATTGATACAAGCTAATCACATGGAGACCTTTTTGCCTTAGTATATATCGCCAGTCATGAATTTAGCTTCAACAGAGATATCAATTTTAATAGAGATATGAAAGTTCACTGTTTAATTATTTAGAAAATAGAAGTACATAAACAGTTAATAAATGCTTATTCATTAGGTACAAAGTACATCTTATTATTGCTAGGAGTATTTGATTATATATATATATATATATATATATATTTACACACACACACACACACACACACATACACACACACACTAGAGGCCCAGTGCATGAAAGATTCATGCAAGAATGGGCCTTCCTTCCCCATCTTTGTTGGGTTAATTTGCATACTCACTCCTGATTGGGTGGGGGGCATCACAAAGGTATAGTCAATTTGCATCTTTCTCTTTTCTTAGTGTATATATATATATACACACACACACACACACACACACTGAGTGGCCAGATTATTATGACCACCTGACATTTGTAGACAAATTAGCTATAATTTCGCGCTGAAGTTGCTAGAGGGCCAGACCATTATAAATAGGGAAGCAGGTTGTTTACCACGACAGTAGAAGTGGTCTTTTTTTCTGAAGATATGGGTAAACAACACGATTTAACAACCTTTGAACGTGAGTGGCCAGATTATGATGACCACCTGACATCTGTAGGCAAATTAGCCATACACTGCATCGTATGGGATATGAAAGCCAAACGCCTGTTTGAACACCTTTGTTGTCTGCAGTTACCAAGATAAAACATCTCCAGTTCACACAGGAAAACAAGGATTGGACAGTCGAGCATTGCAAAAAAGTCATGTGGTCCTATGAATCACGTTTCCAGTTGCTTCATACAGATGGCAGAGTGAGAATTTGGTGGAAACAGCATGAGAGCATGCACCCCACATGCATGAGTACAACCCTTCAAGCTGGTGGGGACAGTGTTATGGTTTGGGGCATGTTTTCCTGGCATGATTTAGGCCCTTTAATTCATGAGGAACAACGTCTGAATAGCACAACATACCTAAGTATCATTGCTGATCAAGTTTATCCTATCATGTTGATGGCGTATCCCAATGGAGATGGCTTCTTTCAATAAGAAAATGCCTCATGCCACAATGCTCGTATTGTGCAGGAGTG
Organism: Myotis lucifugus; assembly: GCF_000147115.1. Lineage (NCBI taxonomy): Eukaryota > Metazoa > Chordata > Mammalia > Chiroptera > Vespertilionidae > Myotis > Myotis lucifugus. The sequence continues at coordinate 2,494,272 of NW_005871112.1, read as the reverse complement.
GTTTCAAGAAGACGAGGGAGACTTTACCTTGCTTAGGTGGCCCTCACAATCACCAGATCTCAATCCAATTGAGCATTTGTGGGACGAAGTTAAAAGAGCCATCAGGAAGCTGGTTTCACAACCATCAAATCTCACAGAACTGGACAGTGCTATTCATCAGGCATGGTGCTGGTTTCACAACCATCAAATCTCACAGAACTGGACAGTGCTATTCATCAGGTATGGTGTCAGATTCCTCACATCACCTTTCAACATCTCGTGGAGTTAATGCCAAGAAAAATCGCCCCAGTATTGAAGGCAAAAGGTAGCCCAACGAAGTATATATATATATATAGAGAGAGAGAGAGAGAGAGAGAGAGAGAGAGAGAGAGAGAATATGCTATAACATAAGCATAATATTAATATAACATAGGGGAGAATGTAAAGAGAGGAAAGCTTAATGATGTAATCTAGAGTTCATTAGACCAAGAATAGGAGATAAAGATAGGGATTGAATTATTACTTTGACCCTAATTAGTTGTTGGAATGAATTCATTTCTTTCCTTTTAGGTGGAGTGGCTTGGAGTAGATAAAATGCTTACTGTGAGTGAAATTCCCAATGTGACATTTACTGGGGTTGTAGACATAAAACCTAGGAACTAAGATATATTTGTATAAACACACACACACACACACACACACACACACACACAGGACTGCACATCTGGACATTTAGATGTGTGTAGAAAAGGGCTGTGGCTTTGGAATGTATCTATCTACTACTTCTGGTTGTAACTCTTATAATTGGGCTCACGTCTAATTCAGATGCCATACAACTTACTCTTACTCTTTGTTAAATCAGGTCATTGCTTATTTCAGAAATCACTTCAAATTCCAAAGGCACTATTGAGCAGTAGGATACCTGTATGCTTATTGAGTTTCCATGGGCCACCTAGAATTAGACTTGTGTGTTTGGCACCTACATCTACAATGTTATATTTTCTCCCACAATTCATAATTTTTATTTGGGCACTCAAGATGTTTTTGGTGTTAATGGGTATTACTGCCAGAAATAATGGATGCACTTGATTGGCACATGTGTCCTAGAAAAAATAGCATAACATCTTGTTAGAGGGCACAGTGCCATCTACCAGTCAGGGAGGAAGTTAGGCTGAAAAATGGTCATAAATGAAGTCAGCTGGGGGTGTTTAGGAATAAATATCAGGAAAGTAAATATTCTTATGAAAATATTTTGCTTTTTTAATGAAAAATTTCCCATTGACTACATAACTTTTCAAATATATCTCATGAAGATTGGCACACTCTTTTGCTAATTTGGAAGAATGGATTTTAAAATTTAATTGCATAATAAAGTTTATAACAGCATGATGTTTATATTTTCTCTCCAGTTTGTTAAATCAATATTCAGGTGGTTTTAGTATATCAAACCACATGGTCAATTGGCGTTCATGTGTGGAGCAGAGTGAGTAGGGAATATCATTCCTCTGCCACTTCTTACCTGGTGAAATTTTCTGAGTTATCTCATCCGCAGAGTGGGGGGTGATGAGAAATGGGGATGGAGGATAGTTGCATGACAGAAATATGAGAAAAGTGGTGAACAAAAGTGGATTTATATAATGAAAATTACTAGATGATATGACAGACATGTACAACTGGAACAAACAAAATATACTCCAAAGTAGTCAACTATAAAAACACACCAAAGTAATATCAATGTAAATAACTGTAATTTTCTATATTCTGAATATGCTGATCCTAACTATATCTGCTTTGAGGAATAGGCTTTCCTTATTTGAACCCTGGCCTCATGATTCACTGCAATAGACGTCTGCAAAGGGAAACACATGGAAGTCACCTGGTTTTTTGTTCGTTTCTAGTGTTTAAGTGTGTTGCAGTACTTTTTAGATTTGAGGACTGAATCCCAACTGACGTTTTAACTCATGTCCTAACCTGCTAAGTTAAATAACAATGAGGAGCCATCATTTTATAAAAGAGAATTTGGTCTTTAAAAAAATAAAGTTCAGCCCTGCTGGTGTGGCTCAGTGATTAACCATCAACCTATGAACCAGAAGGTCACAGTTTGATTCCTGTCAGGGTAAATGCCCAGTAGGGGGCATGCAGGAGGTAGCTCATCAATGATTCTCTCTCATCATCGATGTTTCTCTCTCTCCCTTCCTTTCCCTTCCTCTCTGCAATCAATACAATATATATTATTTAAAAAATAATAATAAAACAAAATAAAGTTCAGTAGACATTACACTCTGTTCTTTTGTTTAAACACCATCCAAAGCATAGTAAGATATTTTTGTTCTAGACAATAAAGCCAAAATGAGTCTTCCGAGATATTTTCACGATTTCTCCTGGGAATTTTCAGATTTAATAAGTCATGGTCCAATAATTCTAAAATAAATGCCAGCAGTTCTTTCTAAGGCAGAGTCTGCAGGATGAAGTTAAAGGTAAAAACTTTCTTATTCATCAATCTCTTTACCTGTCCAATTAATAATTGAAAACCACTGGCAAGAGAAGATTTCTTTTTCACAAACTCAGTTCTTGTACACATTGTTTTATTATTGATTGTACATGAGAACAGACTGTGCTTCTGTTACTTGCACCTTTATTGTTCCCTGAGTGTTGACTTCAAAATTATATTTCTTCTCTGTTGGATCTTTGGAATGACTGCAATCCATCTTCCAACCTACATGGATATTTCTCCCTCTTGCTGATTGGCTAGTGGCATTCACAGAAGAGAACTGCTTTTGTGCTTACTATTAAGGTTTACTTTGGTTTAATAACTTATATTCCTTATATTAGTATTTCATAATTTTTATTGTTATGTAGCTAATATAAATAACAATTTAAAGGAGCTCAAGAACTTATTTAAAGTCTAGTATAAAGGATAATTGCTAACACTTTTGGCGAAATACAGGAACAGCATTATGAACAATGTTCTGTTTGTATTATCGATTCCCTCTTCTGACTTTTTAATTATTAAGAAAAATAAGTATAATCTGGAACCCAAAACATGGTCCAAGAATAAACTATTTAAATAGATTGAATGATTTTTAAAAATAAGTCTTCTGGAGAATAATTCTAGTAGGTTACATGACATCTTATTTGCTTTTCTGTGCACTTGCCTATATGTAATTTTTCTTCCTATAACATTGTGTTGATGTGTGCAGTCTTACCATCACTATGGTAAAGGAAACAGTACATTTTATAAGTAAGGTAAAATAATCAGTTCATTTTCATTTTAGTAATATCTACTACAAATTTTATTTCCATTCAGAAACTCTGTAGAGGTTTAAGTTTATACCTGATTCACTGAGTAAATCTTGCAAAATCTTAGTCTTTCATCAAATATCTTATATTCAGGATAACTTTCTATTAGACTTTTCTATAAAATAACATAATTACTATATTTTTACTCGTAAAACCTTTCTTTGACATAAGTCAAGGGTAAAATTTTTAAAATTTTACTATATTAATACATGTACACAATCTGTTTTCTTTCCCTGTGCGAATTCCTTTAGACTTACATTGTGACAATATTTTTATCTCTGTGAAGTAGCATAGCTGATCAAATTCAGACTCCTTAAGACTGATACATTCCAATGTGCTGTGAATACATTACATCCAATGAAATATGATCATCTATTTTCTGATTTTTTTGTTTTACTGAATCTACAGAAGGAAAAGTAAACACACTATTTATAATAATTTTATTTTCCCAAGTTCAAATTATTATTGTATTGCGATATGAAAATATGTATGTACTTAGGTGAACATTATTAAAACTCACAAAATATTGAAGTTAATGAAACAAGATAACATGTTCCTAGGGACAAGCTACAATGACTATAACTATTATCAGATGTCAGAATTGCTTTAGTCATTTCCATAAATCATGATTGGGACTATCATTATCATACGTGATTAATGACACTTCATGTCGTGAATCTGATTACAACCATAAAACAAAGAAAACAAAGAGGAACACACTCATATCTCTTCCAAAGTATCATAATTTGATTGCTCAGCATAATCAATGAATTGATTAAACACAATTCATTAAAACTTACAGAGACCCTACAGAAATTTCCCTAAGGATATTCAAATCCTTTTCAATTATTTCTTCATAAAAACTGAGTGAACAGTTTTGTGAGCAATAATAATCTTCTCCTGAAACCCATCTTTTATTTGGAAAGTTCTAATTCCCAGTTTATGGCTACAAGGTACCTCCTATTGGAAAACAAAAAACAAAAAAAGATATTCTTTTCATTTCACAGTAGTAGTCTGATTTATTCAGGAATAACATTAAACCTTATTATTTTGAGGAAAAAATTAAATGTGTTTTTTTATCAGTTGACATTTTATCTTATTTTTTAAAATTTTATTTTATTGTTTAAAGTATTACAAATAGTACATATGTTTCCTTTTTTCCCCATTGACCTCCCCCCTCCCCTAACTCCCAGCACATGCCCTCCCCCCGCCAAGTGTCTTGTGTCCATTGGTTATGCTTATATGCATGCATACAAGTCCTTTGGTTGATCTCTTACTCCCCCAACCCTCACCTTTCTTCCCACTGTAGTTTGACAGTCAATTCAGTGCTTCTTTGCCTCTGTATCTATTTTTGTTCATTAGTTTATGTTGTTCATTATATTCCACAAATGAGTGAGATCATGTGGTATTTATTTTTCACTGACTGGCTTATTTCATTTAGCATACTACTCTCCAGTTCCATCCATGCTGTTGCAAATAGTAAGAATTCCTTCTTTTTTACAGCAGTGTAGTATTCCATTGTGTAGATGTACCACAGTTTTCTAATCCACTCATCTGCTGATGGGCACTTAGGCTGTTTCCAAATCTTAGCTGTGGTGAATTGTGCTGCTATGAACATAGGGATGCAAATATCCGTTCTGATTGGTGTTTCTAGTTTATTGGGATATATTCCTAGAAGTGGGATCACTGGGTCAAATGGGAGTTCCATTTTTAATTTTTTGAGGAAACTCCATACTGTTTTCCACAGTGGCTGTACCAGTCTGCATTCGCAACAGCAGTGAAGGAGGGTTCCTTTTTCTCAGCATCCTCACCAGCACTTGTCATTTGTTGATTTGTAGATGATAGCCATTCTGACAGGTGTGAGATGGTACTCCATTGTCATTTTGATTTGCATCTCTCAGATGACTAGTGACTTTGAGCATGTTTGTATATGTCTCTTGGCTTTCTGTATGTCCTCTTTCGAAAAGTGTCTATTTAGGTCCTTTGCCCATTTTTTTATTGCATTGTTTATCTTCCTTTTGTTTGAAATGTGTTTTTATTTATTTATTTTTATTTTTTAGAGAGAGAGAGGGAGAGATAGAAACATAGATGAGCCCTAACTGGTTTGGCTCAATGGATAGAGCGTCGGCCTGCGGACTGAAGGGTCCCAGGTTTGATTCTGGTCAAGGGAATGTCCTTGGTTTCGGGCACATCCCCAGTCAGGGGTGTGCAGGAGGCAGCTGATTGATGTTTCTCTCTCACTGATGTTTCTAACTCTCTATCCCTCTCCTTTCCTCTCTGTAAAAAATCAATAAAATATATTTTAAAAAAATAAACATAGATGAGAAATATTGATTGGCTGCCTCCTGCCTGCCCCCTACTGGGGATAAAGCCCGCAACCAGGGCATGTGCCCTGACTGGGAAACCAACCAGTGACCTCTTGGTTCATGGGTTGATGCTCAACCACTGACCCACCCTGGCCGGGCTTGAGAAAAATTATTTACATATGCTTTTAGTTCTTCAAGTACAAAATTCCTGCTATCCTTGTACAGAATGAATATACATACCTTGATTTGAATTATATTGTTTAAATTTCATTGGTATTCCACAGAAGGCCCAAGTTAAGTTATTCCTTAACTTACCTATTTAATATGTAAATTATCAATAGTTAAAAAGAGTAGTTTTACTTAGTTATGACATTTTCCAATTTTTAAGAATCATCTATAAGCATGAAATAATGTACTTTAATTTTAAGCTATAGTGTTCATATCCATTAATTATGAACTAACCCATTAATAATATATTCTGCTTGATAATGCATTATTTGTCTCATTTTTTGTTATTTATATATATTTACAATAAAAAACCTATATTTTTATCTTTGTTGTTGAAAATATTATAGATTTCTCCCTTACCCCCAACCCCATTGACCCTTTCCTCCCCATTTCTGCCCCCTCTCCAAGCCATCACCACAGAAATGAAACCTATTTTCACTAGGATAGTCTATTTTTAAATTGTCTGAATAATTTATCTTCCCACCAATATGAATCTAAATCAGATCTGTTTCTCAGATGGATATGAATTGGTCAAAGAATATAAGCACTGGTCAAAGGATCTAACTCCCAACCTGTGCTGAAGACAAGGAGGCATGTCCAAAATTTTTTTTAAATCCTCCAGACATTAAAATTAAATATTAATTGAGTACCTAAAACTTATCTCAAGTTCTGTGATAGGCAAAGTGAATCAAAGATTCAGAAGGCATTCATCCTTGCTATAAAAATTACATAATAAGAGACATAGGAATATAAGCAAATGAGGAAGCGACAGGAAAATGAGTAAAGCACATAACAAGGGTGTTTGCACAGCTCACCCCAAGGAGTGAAAGGGATAGTTGGTGAGCATCTGTGGAAAGAACCTTGATGTACTGATTTAGGACTAATTTTGCACAGATGAAGATGAATTTTACAGGACGGTGATGTGAAGAAGTTTATTCCACGCAGATGGGACTGTGAAGGACAAAGGTGTGAAATGGTGTGTAGCACAAATTACAAGGAACAAGTAGCTTGGAGAAGTGAGGCTGATCTGGATTGTGAGTCTTGACCTAGTCATAGGCCATCTTCATACATGTTTAGGTAACCTCCATTCCAGGGTCATTGTGTCACTATTTTAAAATATATATTTTATTGATTTCTTTTTTTTTTTAAAGTATTTTATTTTATTTATTTATTTTTTAAATATATTTTATTGATTTTTTACAGAGAGGAAGGGAGAGAGATAGAGAGTTAGAAACATCGATGAGAGAGAAACATGGACCAGCTGCCTCCTGCACATCTCCCACTGGGGATGTGCCCGCAACCCAGGTACATGCCCTTGACGGGAATCGAACCTGGGACCCTTCAGTCCGCAGGCCGACGCTCCATCCACCGAGCCAAACCGGTTTCGGCATTTTATTGATTTCTTACAGAGAGGAAGGGAGAGGGATAGAGAGTTAGAAACATCGATGAGAGAGAAACATCGATCAGCTGCCTCCTGCACACTCCCCACTGGGGATGTGCCCGCAACCAAGGTACATGCCCTTGCCCGGAATCGAACCCGGGACCCTTGAGTCCGCAGGCTGATGTTCTATCCACTGAGCCAAACCGGTTAGGGCTGTGTCACTATTTTAGAAAAAATAAATAAATTCGGCAAAATAAACATTTTTGTGTATTTAATAAAAGTAGAAAAAATCACAGCAATTACCTTTTCTCATTGTGACTACTTGTTACTATCCCTTGTTGTAAATTCTTGTTCATCATTTCCTAAATTAAAATGGTGGGACAATAAACGATTACAGTCACATATCATTTACTTAGTACCAACTGTCAGCAATGCTATTTGCTCATCATTAATATCACTCTGAAGGCTTTTTTCACATTGGTCACTATGATAGGGGCTGTAAAATTCATCTTTATTGGAAAAGGGAAAATAGATCACAATACATTGCAAACACATCAGGGAATTTACTCTTAAGCAGCAGGAGAGAATCGAAGTGAGGTTTCATGTGGAAATAAAGCAACAAATTGAAAGAAGCACTCTGTGGGAGACAGCAAACCATAAAAATATCAGCGCTGTTGCAAAAGATTTAGTTATAGTCACCTGTGTCAACCCATTGTGGACTCTAATAGATTAAGATTTGTGCTGACGCTATCCAAAATAATTTGATCAGGTGTTAACTCTTTTAGAGGATAATAATAAAATGTAGCTTTGTCAGCATGGGCAAGTGATATTAAGACAGATTTTTTATTTTTATTTTTGGGAATTTGAAGTTTTCTTTATTTCTGCAGAAAACAAACTGAAAGCAATTTAGCACATTTTCAGGCTCTTTGAAAGATATGCAAAGCAAGATAGGAAAATAGAAAGTTCAAATAGAAATTCATTTAAATTATCAGAGGTCATCATATCCTATATAATAAAAGGGTAGTATGCAAATAGACCAAACGGAAGAAAAACTGAACAACCAATCAAAGCATAATATGCTAATGATATGCTAAAGCCGCTCAACCACTTGCTATGATGTGCACTGGCCACCTGGTGCCAATGTGTGTTATAGCGTGGTCATCCGGAAGATCATCCAGATGGTCATTCTGCTGTTCGGCCAATTTGCATGTTATACTTTTATTACTATAGATTGGTACATGAGCACAAAGTAGAGAACCACTGGGAAATGGTGAAAGAGCACTGGTTTAGAATCAGTCCCTCCTGACTCTGAGATATCACACTCTGACATCTCTTCTGGGAAAGTTACATCATCCTTTCTGCCTTATTTCAATTTTCTATAAAACCAAGGGGGTGTAGAAGGTGATCTAAAATCCCAGGGTGTCATGCTTGCTTCTCAGAGCATGCAAGTGGCTGGGACACCATGAAGCCTGTGTCAGTGTTGTTATTCATGGAATGACACTGAACCCATTTAGAAGTTCTCTTGGGTAATTATAACAGTTTTTGTGCAATTTGGTTTTCAGAAATGACAGCACAGTAAAAGCAATGTGCTCCAGTGCCTAGGAAGTTCACCAAGATTGAATGAAAAACAAATGTAATTGCATCACTGTTGAATTTTTCTCCAGTTCTCTCCCACAGTACCAGCTAAATGGCATTTCTAAAGCATTTAGGAGGACAGCTTCATAGACTTGTTGCCACTCACAGGAAAGTGTAGCTGCCTTCTGGGGAAAATAAGCAAGCCTGAGAATGGCCTTTCCTCCGCGGGTGAGACATTGCCACTGCTTATTGCTCCATAAGTTGATGTTTAGGGGGTCTTTGCAGGGGACTGACCAACATGGAAAGTCCTTCAAAGTACTGCATCTGATTCAGGCAGGAAGTTGAGTCCCAAAGCAAACTGCATAGAAGGAGGGGGCAGGAGTTTGTGGTGCATTTGCCCCAGAAAGGATTCATCCGATTCAAAATCTCAATTCTGACGATAAAATCCTGCCCTAGTCTGCATCCCTGGGAACCATATATACATTGCCCCCAACACATAGGAGAAAGTGGCTGTAAAGAAAATAGTATAAGCCAAAATATATTGGACAAGTGAGTTTACTTGCCACTGTATATAAAGAGGCAAATCCAATCACAAACCTTCCAGAGTAATACCCCATTGACATTTATGAGTCCCTTCTGTTCCCGTGTAGTATATTCTATTTGTTTATTTCCCCACTTTCTAACCCTAAGAAGTTTATAGCCTCCCAAAATTTAGTGTTTTATCTATTTTTTTTCTTTCTCTGGTTAGAGAGGTTCTTTGGATAGCATCTTTTAAGATACAGAAGGAAAGGGGTTGTGGCTTTTTCAACTAACACTGTTCCTGGCTCAAGAAGTGAATCCTTGCATACTGTTTGAGATTATAGTTAAGAAGGTATAGATACAAGACTAGGTACTCTCTAATGTTGATGTTTCCTTGTTTATTTTCATCAAGGTGATGTAATATGTTCTGTAAAAACAAAGACCAAAAGCTGCAAGACAGACTAGGGACAACCAAATAGAAAAGATTTATCTTTTTAAAAGTTGATTAGTTGCCACAGGGACCACTCAGCCCAAAAAGCTGCAAATATTTACTGTCACTTTACAGTTAAAGTTTACCAATCTCTGCTGTAGATTATTCAGAAGTAAAAAATGAAATAATCATCATGTTTGTTAGCAATTTGTTAAATCCAAAGACAGTGTTCTTATGCTACAATCAACCGAAGGCCTTATGATTTTTTTAGACTTTTAATATTCTCTAAGCATATTGTCCATTTTACATGTTAATGGAGATGATCAGCTGTTATGCTGGGTTTATGGTGGATAAAAATCTTCTGTTTGGTGCAGCTAAAGTAGTGATGCTCACTGGACAGTAATAAATATAACTGATCTATTGCAACCCTTACATTTTTGTAGTTTACTCTCATGTAAATAGCACTCCCCATGGTATTTATGACCTTCTGTGTGATTTCAGTACTGGGTACAGTTTAGTCAGTTAATGGCACTGGGGTCTCCGATCATTCTCAGATTTCCAGAGGACTTTATTACATGGAGATCCACTCAATGTGATGCGCATTTGTGTTGCAGGGAAAGAAGGAGTCTCCTGGATTCACTCAGGAATGTGTTAGGAAATGATCTTTGCATTGGAAAAATAAAAGTTGAAGTCAATAGTAGTAAAAAGAAACCTTAAAATATAACTCTCCTGTTTCTAAAATGCAATTCCATCTTGCCGTTGTATGGAGCATTCTTTTTATTTCATTTTTAAATATGTTTTTTATTTATTTTAGAAGAAGGGAGAAGAATAGAGAGATAGACAAATTGATGAGAGAAACATCAATCGGCTATCTCCTGCACACCCCCTACTGGGGATCAATTGCCCTGATTAGGAATAAAACCTATGACCTCCTGGCTCATGGGTTGACACTCAACCCCTGGGTGTCACTGGACAGGCTGTATGGAGCACTCTTAAAATCACATTTCCTTAGTCAAATGAGCAGAGTGCTCTCATTTGTTTTTTCCTTGTGAATTTTGGATGTACTCTAATCTTTCCTAGTTTCAAATTAGCTGCAGTAGCAAATACTTAGCATGGTGAAGAAAAATGTATATAAATAACAATGACTGAATTAATTTTTGAATTGATATTTAAATTATATTTGAATAACTTATAACAGCTGAATTAAGATTAGGGTATTCCATTGTCTGTGATTGTGTACTGGTGAATCACAAGATGATAGCTTGCCTTCTATGAAGCTCTGCTGCCCTCCCCCCTCCTCTGGCCACTCCTCCCAGGCAAACCCAGCACTGCTCTTACTGCTCTTGCACTAAATGATTGTGCTGCACAATTAGCACTGCACCTGATGCTGCCCGTGAGTATGTGACACATCCTTCAAGCCTGCCTTACATCAGTGCAAAATGCTGGTAAGGTCCACTATTGCTTGGCACTCTCTTTGCTTTACTTATATGTAACCTTCCCACCCTGCTCCTCAACTATATTGAATGTGTCTTATGGAAGGAGATCTAGCCTTACACTCATTCCTTCAGACTCCAGAGGAGCTAAGAGGGCAACAATAGTATCTGATATTTATTGAGCACTTTTTCTGTGCCAGGCATTTGTTACTTTATTTGCATAATATCCTTTTAAGATACTTATTACTATTAGTATGAGCAGCAGCAGCAGCAGCATCACTATTATCATACTCATTTTACAAATGGTAAACACAAGGTACAATGAGGCTGAGTTGCCTGAGGTCACAAAGCTAACAAGAACTAGAGCTGGGATGTGACCTCTATAATCTGTTCTAATCACAGAACACTCACCACCTCACAGTAGGTGCTCAGGGGCCAAATCCTGTGTTCAGTGGATGGCAATTGATACACAGAGATGGATCCTGCCGTGTAGGAACTTGTGATTTAAGTTACCCAAATTCTATGTAAAGATGATAAAAATATCGATTTCAGAATGCACTTAGAAATAGGCTTGTTTTATACTTTTAAAAGGGTTTAGAGCATTAAGTCTGTTAATGAATGGGCACTGCATCATAATTGGATTGTGGTGGGTGACACCAAGCAAAACTAAAAGTCATTCAGGGAGGTGTTTGAGAGCATATGGTTTCTAAAAGTTCCTTTGAGACCCTTAGAAAAAGCAGTAACTGTACTGTCCCCAAATCCTCCTCCTCCCCAGTTGGGAGACAAAATGGCTATTATAATCATGGGTCACTTCAAGTTCAATGGAACTTACTGTCTAAGAAAAAACATGGCCAAATAAAACGCAAGTTCTCTGTCTATTGCAATGATAAATGTTTGACCTACTTCAAGATCCTTTTGCTGAGGTTCAGCTCATTTCCATGCAGTCAGGTCCGACATGCCAATAATGATGGAGAGCATGAAACACCAAAGGATTCCAAAGGATTATCACTCCTGCTCTGCACACAGACAGCACTTCATTTAAGCGGCTTTCCAGATATCTCCATTGTGGATCTGATGGAAGGATTTAGCTTAAAACCAGAGGTTGTAACCTTTCTTTCATCTGTGAGGAGGAGCCTTCAACCAGAAGGTATAGCATAGAAACTGCCACCCTGTGACACCCTGATTATGCAGGCAGTTTTGCAGACCCATACTGACTTCCACACTTTTTTCTTCTCCCATCAAAGAAGATGATATAAAGATATCTCTTCATCTCTTCTGCATTGATATTTTCTTCTCGACTAATGCCAAATGTTTTGATTGCCTGTGGGAGAGAAGAGTAATTCAAAGGCAGAGTTCCATTAACGTTGGAAATCTATGGTAAAGGAAGAGCTGATAGGTAACTCGAGAGAATTGGCCTGTGCAGTGCTCACTGCTACCCTCAAACCTTCAACTCATGGTGACTGGATTGGGATATTATTATAGGTCAATTAACATAGATGGGATTCTCTGGGCTCACATGATTTGAATTGAACCCAAAATCATAGATCAAAATTGGATGAAAGCCATGCAGAGAGAGAGGGTGTGAGTCAAAGCTGAAGGGCACTGGGTGAGCAGAGGCATAGAGTTCTTGGAGCCGGAATCAAAGACCTAATGTGTCCAAGACCAAAGAGCAGTGAGCCTTGCAAACGTTGAAAAGCAGATAAATGATGGGATGGTTCACTGTGACATTCTTCTAAAAAAGAGAGTATCTATATGCCATCTTAAAAGCCATGCTCTTTTCAGCCAAAAACTGGAATTAACCCACCTGTTCATCAGTAGGAGAATGGGTAAAGGATCATGGTGAAGTCATGCAAAGGAATACTACTCAGCAGGAAAAAGAAACAAAATAGTGATGGGTGAATTGACATAGATGAATCTCAAAGGTATTATGCTGAGCCAAAGAGTCCAGAAACACGGAGTGGCTGCTGCATGATTTTCCCTTTCCTTGAAATTCTGAAAAAAAAGAAAAAGGAAAAAAAAGTGTTTATCTAGGCTAGCAGAAGGCAGAGCAGTGCTTGCCCAGGGCTGGTGGTTGAGGCAGGAAATGACTGAAACATATATCTCAATAAAGTTGAGGTTTCTAGTAGAAGGAATCAAGTCTTCATCTATTAAGGGTTACATTATTGTTGCGTGGTAACCTTTGACCTCTCCTACTCTACTGTGAGCTTTTGGGGATGATTACAATTATACTTTATCTATTCCTTTCTTCCCGCCACCCAGCACCACAACTTTTATGTGGTACATGTGTGGGAACTACATCATTGAAGCCTAAATAATGAACCTCTTTCAGGCTTAGGTTTTACTTTAGAATGAACTGCAATGGGATTCAAGCCTTATTGTTAGACCAAGCTCTTAGGCCTTTATAGATCCAAGGAATTATATAAGGAATCAGAATTTACTCGGAGATGAAACAGCATTTTTTCATGCCTCTCCAGTTCATATTAGAAACATGGGACCCAGCGTGAAGTCCTGGCATTACCCTGGAAAATGTCTATCCAAAGCATCTGTGGATTTTCTAAAAAGCAGGATCAAATGAACATGTGTCCACATTTGAGCAAGGCTTCAGAAATGGTTAAAGTTTAGGGCATGATTTTTTTTATTAGACCATGTTGCTTCTTCCTCATAGTGCCCATTTTTCATACTCATGGACAATGACTTGATGTACCAGCCTTTGTTCTCCACTGAAACTCTTCTCCTTTGTCTTTCAGTAGTGTTACTTGTGTTCTCTGCACACTTGAATACTTACTTTTAGACCCTAAGACACAATAGCCTGTATTATACATTTTGAGATTCCTGCCTGCATACCCACATTTCTCTGTGCTTGTTTCTATTAAGTAAACAATTATTGTAATAATTATCATAATAAAAATAAGTAAAATCATAAAATAAATAACTTGTCTTTGAGGATCACTTGACTTAAATCTGCAATTTTCATACAGAAATTCATGTTGGCATGTTATTCTTCTCATCAGTGACATCCTAACTTTGATTGAATACTTATGAGATAAGGAAGGAGTTAACTTTGGTTACAGCATTTCTCTCTCTCTCTCTCTCTCTCTCTCTCTCTCTCTCTCTCTTTCTCCCTCCCTCCCTCCTTCCCTCCCTCCCTCTGTCCTACTACTAAACTGAAAAATAAAGTCTTAGGCAAATATCCGGTACTTCCTAGAGGTATTCATCTCACGTTATACATCGTTGAAGGATATTTTACATAGTCTGAATATT
>NW_005871112.1:2447585-2479613 GCF_000147115.1 Myotis lucifugus | reverse complement strand
GATAAAGCAATGTATGCATGTAGGATTTTAACCTAACTGGACCCTCTTCTGAATATCTTGTGCTACCTGCCCTGGCTGACAGCAGAAACACTCAATACAAATCTTCCTCTCTCATAGATACTGTTGGTTGCAGGAAGGAGGAGGGGAAGTTGGGAAATGCTTATTCCTTATGTTGTGCTCAACTGAGTAACGTCGTCTTCGTGCAACATTTGAAAACTTAACTTTTAGTCAGGATACAAGACAGTAGAAAATTGAGCTCCTTTTGATACACTCATATAACTGAGTGATGCAGCAAAAACACACTGAAAGTGATTAGCCCTTGAATACGGCATACTGTCAGCTTCAAGTCCCTTTCTTTATATAGTCTTGGGTGGGAAAGGTTTGCACACATTACTACACTTTGCCGATTGATTGACTTATGCTCCAATTTAACTCCAAAAGGAGACATGGTCAAGTCAGTGTAAAGCTTAGATGACTTTTGAGAAAATGATCCCTCCTGCTGAGAGAGTGCACAGCGAAGTGGCATGTGTTCACAGCACTACTAACCTGTCCAGTTTCATCGAGAGTGGTGAGTTCCTGTCTGACAGGGTCCATCTACCACCTGTGAGGCTGTCACTGCTGAGACTGGGAGAATGAAAAGCAAAATTCCCTGGTAGCATAATAGTACAAGGAGCCGGCCATATGATACAGAACAAAGATCTAGTAATATCTTTCATTTGTGCTACTGTTAACTGTTTTTCCAGAAATACAAATGATTCTTAGTTGTCTTAATTGGATCAGGAAAGACAAAGGATTCCCACCCCCACCCCCTACATCCCCAAGAAGAATGAAGCCCTTCTGACACCTTGATTTTAGCCTAATGAGATCCATTTCATACTTTTACCTCCAGCACTATCAGATAATACATTGTATTGTTAAGGCCAAATTGCATTTGAAGGATTTAAGATTGCATTACAGTAACCTCAGGATTCATGCCTGGGTCTCACCTCCCTGTGATTACTTAGGCACTTAACATGCACCCAGGGAAATCTCCCGCATCTAAATGTTTCCCGTAGAGGGCAATTTTAAAGGGTGATTTAGTAATTTCCCTAGCATGTGTCTTAACTAAGAGGTGTTTTCTGGTTCCTTCCAATGGGCGATCAGGTTTTGTAATTTTTCAGTACAATAGAGGAGTAAAGGAGGTAAGTCAACAAACAAAGTTTGCTTGGAATCCTCTATAGCTGATTTTAAAAGGATGTTTTTTTACAGAGAACAATGACAGTGGAAGAAACAGTACCCTAAGGCAGTAGATACAATTTTTAATCTGAGCTCAGCTTTACCTGGGTGACCTCGGGCAAGTCACTTACATGATGTTCCTGAAGATGAAAAAGCTAGTGTTTGAAAGAGCCAGGGTCTGAATCCATACCTGCCTTCCGACTGAGGCACCGTGACCTTCTAAAGTTCTAGACCACCACTGTCTTTACTTTCTCTTCTTCCTTCCCTCCTCAGATATAGCCTCAGTTGTCCTGAATATAAACCAACAAGAATACTTTCTTTTTATATTGTTGTAAAGATTAAATGGGATTTTGAGTGCCAAGCAGTTAGTGTAGCAATTTTCAACTG
The DNA here is from genome assembly GCF_000147115.1 of Myotis lucifugus. Lineage (NCBI taxonomy): Eukaryota > Metazoa > Chordata > Mammalia > Chiroptera > Vespertilionidae > Myotis > Myotis lucifugus. Next base: position 2,478,011 of record NW_005871112.1, on the reverse strand, counting down.
GTGTACTGCAAAAATTTTTTAAACATGCAATACCTGACTGTTTACTCAGGGGCACTGACCTCTTTTCCCTTAGGTTGTCAATAAAAAAAAATAACAGCCAACGCAGTAATAACTTTTCTGTGTAAATGAATGAAAATTACACCTATGTTTTGTCAGATTAGCAAAAAATATAACATATTTTTGGTGTGCCACAGAAATTTAGTAATTAGTTTGTGTGTCATGAGATGATAAAGATTGAAAATTGTTGACTCGTGAATAGTTTGGGTCATAGACATGTCTCAATAACTGAAGGCTCTCATTATCCGCCTCACTGTGGTTATTTTTACCAAGACATCTGCTCCTGCTACACATATTCCTACTATTTTTATGAAAGCAATAATCTTGTGCCCTAGTGACATTAAGTTATTTCCTATAAAAATATACTGGAGAACACAAATTTGGCTAGCTTTTACTATAAAATAGTATGATTATTACTCTAATTACGTATTCCTGCATGACTAGCTACCCAAATACTTACTGAGATGGGCTGAATTGTGTCCCCCCAAACTTCATATGTTGAAGCCCTACCCCCCAGTACCTCAGAATGTGTATGTCAAGATGGGGCCAAAGAGGCCTCAGAATGAAATCAACCTGATGACAACTTGACATTGAACTTCTATCTAGCCTCCGGAACTATGAGGATAGAAATGTCTGTTGTTTAGCCCCCCAGTGTGTGGTATTATGTATGGCAATGCATGGCAAAAGTAGTTATAATTATCAGCAAACTAATATACTCCCTAACCTAAAACAACAACAATGTCTATTTTGTTCATGAATATGCGATTTGAGCAAGGCTCACACAGAGAGCTGGACTCTGCTTCACTCAGTGTGATTCAGCTGGGACAGCAGGAGGCCCGGGAGCTACCAGGCTCACTCACTCCCAGATCTGGGGGCTGATGCCTGCAGCTGGCGAGGAGCTTGATTGGAGCTGTTGAGATGAGTCCTACATATGGCCTGAGTTTCCTTGCAACATGGTGACTGGCTCTGGGGTGAGGGTTACAAGAGAGGGCCAGGCAGGGGCCTTACATTTTCTAACCAGCCTTAGAAAGTAGATGGTATCACATTTTATTGACCAGAACCAAGTCATAGTAATCAGCCCAATACAAGGGACAGGAATTAGACTCTACTTTTTAATGGTGGTCATATCAAATATTTTGAATCTACATTTTAAAATACCTAGAGCTGTGTTGTCAAAACTATCTCTCTCCAGATAGATAGATAGATAGATAGAGCAATCAAAATAATACTATACATATATATATATATATATATATATATATATATACATGATATATAAGATATCAAAATTTATATATGTACAAGATATGTATACAGGGTGTCCCAAAAATGCATACACACTTTAATAGCTGCTAGCTCAATTTTGAAAATGAAACATATTTTAATAAACACTGCTTTTATTCAAAGCATATGTATACATTTTTGGGACACCCCTTATATATCTTAACTGTAGATATCTTAATTTCATGTTAATTAAATATTAACACTGCTACATGTGAAAAATATAAGCAATTAAAGTTAGACTTTATATATTTTTAATAGAGACTGTGTCATTTCTGTTGTATTATTTTGATACTTGTTAATCTTTACTTCTGCTATCCATTCCTTTCCCCCCAAAAGCAAGACAGTGCAAATTGTTTGTAGGTTTTGTATGACATCACTAATCATTGTGGCAGCCATACACAATGTCTCTAAAATGGGAGGAGGCGGGAGAGAGTGGGTGGCTCAAGGTGTAAGAGAGGACACAGGCCTCAGCATCCCACAGCCTCTGACTCTGCGCTCTTTGTGAATTCTGACTTTGTCACTTACTAAGATTTCTGACCTTTGGCTGGTTACTTAAAATGCCCAAGAGCTCCGGATTTTTCAGCTGTAGAGTGGGTTACTAACACCATCTCGAGGGAGTGTCGTGAGGATTAAAGAAGATATTGTTTATAAAGCCCCTAGCTTTGAGCTCAGCATATTAATCATGCTCCCCTTAGCTCTTTAAGGTAATAAACACAGGTCAAAATATCACAGTTCTAGTTTATTAAACTATAATGAGTTCATAGGGGACAATAATCGGTTGTCCTTAAAATAACCCATTTGATCTATGCTAACAGTCCTTTCCCTCAGTCTGTGTGTAATAGCAGACTAAACATCACACCAGGATTTCACAATAACACCTAAGTATAGAGTAAATTTTTATGGAAAACACATTTTTCCCTTTTCCCAAAAGTTCCCTTACATCAGAGCAGATTGGAAGTCAGGTGTTATAACACCTCTTCAGTGAGTTCCACTTTTTAATGTAAGTATAATTTATACATTTATAACACTTCTCTCTTGTAGAAATCACTGCTTTTATTTACACTCATTATTATTGTAAGCCAGTGTTACTGGTACAAAGTACCAAGCCAGCCTCTGTCTTTCTAAATGAGGATCTCTTTGAATGCCAAACAGCAGAAAAACAAAAATATGGTGATGGAAATTCAGATTTTTTTACTGTGTACTTAAAAGTTTTTTTCCTCAGTATATTAATGAAGATGATTTTTGCATTTCATTTCACTACATTTATTTTTTTATTAATATAGTTCCTATTTTTCAGAGAAGAAGCAAGGAAAGAACTAAAGCAGATTTTCAGACTGATTGCTAATTTATATGAATTCATGTATTCAAATTTATGATCTTTGAATCAAATACAAGTGCTCAATGTTATTTTTCAATAAGTGCTGACGTTATTTACATAAAAGCCTTTTTTGAAATATCAAAGGAGATTATTTGTCATTGAGGAAATTTCAATAGTCTCCTGATGTTTCCTGAAGTTGATTTGAAGGTATGTGAGGCAAAATTCCATTTGAAAGTTAAAACTTGCCAGGGAAAAACACTTACATGTAGAAATACTCAAATGGGTTTTTGTTAGCTTTTTAGTATGTTTAAAACTAATACAACAGGAAATCAAAGATCTGTTTTATTGTTAAAAATAGAAACTTCTGAATCTATCCTCACTGTGACCACGTCTCCCCGTCTGCACTGCTGCCCTCATCCTAACATTAGTCTATAGTATGTTCTCACAAACATGAGTGAGAGAGAATATATGAGTTATATGGTAAATTGACTCATTGTTGTTGTTTTTCTAATTATTACAGAGCACAACAGAAGAAAGTAATTTCAATTTGATGAGGCCCCTGCAAGTATCCAGATACACTTTGCACACTGGGCCTCAATATTTATTTTGTGTCCCAAGATCATTTTCAACACGTCCTATTCTGCCACTTTCTTTTCTCCTTTTTCCCTTTTCCATGTGCAACTCTACTGTTTATTCGCAAAGTAGATGATGATTCTTATATGAATGCCAGCAGAAGTGTTTTCTTAGACATTGAGATTTGGTCATGGACCCACCATAATCTTCTTAAAAACTTTAAAAAAGAACTTTATTGTGTCCCAGTTGTAAATATACCATGGGATCAATTCAAATAATCCAGAGATGTTGAAAATTACAATCAGTAATCTCTACCAATCCACTCTCTTAATTACCGTTCATCCCTTGCCCTGAGAAAAAGGTTAGTGTCCATCTTGCTCAATACCGTGCTGTTGTTCTGAGAGCAGTGCCTGCAAACATGGTCTTTTAGGAACTACATGTATCATGAATGAGATAAGACAGAGACAGCAGTTAGCATAGAATGTGACACCTAACAAGTGCCCAATAAATGATTCTGATGGCTTGGGAGAGAGATTCTAGCTAATCAACTGTCTCCTGCTAGTAAAAGGCCATTAGGGGAACCCACCAACGACACAATCGTGGAGGAAGAGGCACTCTGCAGCGAACAGAGGACAAGTTGCTTCCCCAGAGAGGGACTCGGTGCAGAACTCAGTGGGTCCTGTGAGAAAAGCTGGTGTCAAAATTAATAAGATGTTTCTAACAAGGCTGAGGGAGTTAATTAATATGAATTGAATACCAAAGCTAGTTGCAGTATGGAGGTGCCAGAGGCAAGAGCTGACCAATAGTGAAGAGCCAGCATGGAATAGATGCTTGCATAGACCCCAGAAAGCAAGCAGCTTGCTGCAACTGCAATGAATAAGAATTCCAGTAGGAATAGGTATAAATGCAAGTTTTTCTTTAAAACATACCTATTTGCACCTTTTTTGTACATTGCTTAAAAAGGAGGAATAGAGAATTAATTATATTGTTAGATTTCAAGAGAGCCGATTTTTTGTAGGACAATGTCTGCAAACTTGATAGCAGAACCTGGAAAAAAATGCCCATCCGCCCTGTGTGTCTTAAGCAACTCTAAATCAAGTAATTTTGTTTGCCTTATGTGGCATAATAAAGCTAACGTATAATAATAAAGCTAAAGTATAATAATAAAGTGAGGAGTAATCACATAATTTTCAAATGTATTCAGCTTTCAAATTTCTATTTCAAAGAAGCTGTTACAATGCATTAGATAGTATGTTATAATACAAGACCCATTATTATTTAACTTTGCAAATTAGTTTACAATAGACTCATAAATCACTGAAATCTGAGTTAAGGAATCCGATTCTTTAGTTTATATTCCCAACGAATGCTTCCTTAATTAAGTCTGTCTATACTGATCAATAGTAATAAGTAGCATAAGGATAAAGATCTATTCTATGTAATCACTGGGATTTCTTATTATATATCTTAGAAGAGTTGTAAATTTAAGGTTTGCAATATTGGAAGGAGATCATGCCTTTTCTGTTACTTTGTCTTCTATGATAGGATCCTGGTAGTTGATGGCATTGGTAGAGACAGAATAGCCTGAGGGTGGTGATTCTCATAGATGACTTGAGGAACTGTAGTATCTATAATAAATAGGAGAGTCAGAAGGTGGAACTGTTGGTGTCAGAGGGGACATTGTAAATTTGGTTTGAGAAGCAATAAGTTTTCAAGCTATCCAGGGAGCAGATGGAAACATGAGAGTTTATCATTGGGAAAATGTTGATGCTGAATGGAATAATTTGATATTCATCTAAAAAAAAAGTTGGACATTCTGAGAGCCTTGGCATGAATAAATGTGTAGGGAGGATGGGAGGTAAGATAGAAGAGAAGAGGGGTTTGGATAACATTTTGGGAGAAGATACATTTAAAAGGGGAAGAGTTAGGAAAGCAAGAATAATTGTCAATGGGGAGAGAAGGAACGCAGGTGCAAAGCAGACAAGATACAAGAGTTTCTTAGAAATCAGAAATGGAAGAGTAGTTAAAAGAAGCAAGAAAGACCAGAAATACGTGTAATTTTCAAACATCGGAAAAGGAAATTTCAAGAAGGAACAGGAGGTCAGCAGTATTAAAATCCAAAGTTATCTAACCACAGATTGTCAATTTGTTAGTTCCGGATGTAGCAAAATCACCATCACTCGATGCTTCTTTGCTGCTCTTTGTTTATCAGCCGCTCCTTTGAGAGTCTGGGAACAATCCTTGCATGTAATCCCAGCGGTGATGCCGGTTCCTTTTCCCTGCCTGTTTGGTATAAATGGGATGTGAGTGGAGCTGGTGTCCGATGTGCCGGTGAGCAAGGCCTGCTCTGATAGTCTGTTTCCCTCTGAAAGCAATTTAAACATAATTATTTATTTGGAACTCTGGGTGTTCACAGCTAATAATGAACGGTAAATGATTTTACGGTGTAAAGATGAGCAGAATTTAAAGAATAAACATCTTTGTTTTGCTTCTTAAGACAGGCTAACTAGACATGTTGGTAACAAAACATCTCAATTGGAAGCTAATGGGCAAAATTTAAACAGTGTTAAGATGACCTAGAGCCAAAATTCTAAGACAGGTTTAAAGATGGCAGGCTGAAAAGCTCTTTTCTTTCTAAGTCAACTCAATGGCTGGCTAAATTGGCATGCAAACTGGTTCTCTCTGGCTACCTAAAGTGCTATAAACCCCCTTACATGAGGCAGGCTTGGATAGGCTCACTGGGAGAGGCAATTTATTGGGGAATTTTTATTTCCAGTCATATCCCCCAGTGAAATGTTGCTGTTGTATACTTCTCATCTCTTAATAAAAGTGCTTTGAATGTCCCATAGTTTCTTTTCTCTCCTACTCCCTTAATTAAAATCCAGACTCCCCAGAGAATTTTCCAAGATTTCTAACCTCCTGCAGTCTTGCACTCCTGTCTCTCTCCTCCTTTCTGTCCATCCTGCACATCTCAGTTTCCAAATCTCACCACTTTTGTTATGATAGCAGAGTAATGCATGATTATAGTAAAATTGTAGGAAAAGCAAAGCGAGGAAACCAAGCACCCAGAGATTAATGGCTGCATGTCTAAAAGGAGACTTGTTGGACCAAAGGGTATGCAAGTTTTTAAAGCTTTTACATTACCAAATTGCCCTGCAGAATGACTATCAATTTACACTCTGCCAACATGGTTAATGGGCTGTAGTGTAATTGTCTGTTTCTCTATCTGTTATCCTCATTAGGCTATATGCTCTTCAAGGACTTTTTAATCTTTCAGTGCTCAGCACCTAGCAGTTAGCCTGTTATGGAGTAGGCACTTAATAACCCACTTTCCTTTCTTACCTGTAAATTCTTTGAAGCCTGCCAAAAGTGGGGCACTTGATATTGTAGAATATATGGATAAATGATAAGGCATAGTGGGTAGCAAAATCGTTTAGAATTTTCCCTTGAAATTTAACACATTCATAAGCTCCTATATAAAATTTAAAATCTATGTTTAACCCAAACATGTATAATGCAGTCTTTATGTATGGTTAGCTTGAGATAACCCTTTAACATTATTATTTGTCTTGAATGAGCATTGAACACTGAAGTTGCAGAATGTAGAAGTGTATGAATATGAACATTTTAAATAAATATCTTCCAAAATTCAGCTCTTTTAGTAAATGAAACTGCAGTAACTTCTTGCAGAGTGAAAATTTTGAGAGCATGTTACTATGGTGATTATTTTAAAATGTCATCTAAGATTATAGTTTTCTTTCTGGGACAAAAAATGAATCTCTAAAAACTTCAAAGAATGTACTTACTTGCATGTGAAATCTTGCATAAAGTTATACAATCAACAGTATGATGCTTTTCTTTGAAGAACGAAATAAAGTTCCAAGATTATTTAGTTATCACATGAATAGAACAATCATCATCTGTATTTTGAAGAAATGCAGCTATGGTGAGGATACAAAACTTTATGACCCATAAGTGACAACTGAGAACACACATTCCACATATTTTAGAATAAGAGGTGGACATATAGAGAGGTAAGTTAAAATACATTGAGACAACTTCTGTGATAGAGATTAAAAACAAAATTCTGTAGGAAGGAGAGGAAGAAAGGGCTTGCCTTTGAATTATTTCCATGTTTCAAGGCTTATTTGAGATATTTCCATTTCAAACTGTTTTTAATGATCCCATGGTAGTGATTCTCTTCCATATGTAAGTTTTCTGCACATCTTCTTACAAGACAAACATTTACTGAGCATCTACCATGTGCTGAGTACATAGGCATGGGCAAATGCTTCAAGCTGAAAAAGAAATTTGATGCCTTCTTTCACAGATTTTATATTTACCAACTCAATTTCAGTCCATAGTTTTAAATATATATATTTGTGTGTATTAGTAATGATGAAAATACTTATTGTTTTAGTAGTTACACTATGCTTAGTAAATATCTGTTGAATGAATAAATGGCTGACAATAAATTTATGTATTACTTGTTCATAGAGAGCCAAGTTATGTTATTTGCAAAGCAATAGCTCTAAGCCACAATCATGTGACATTAAAAAAATATTTGGCAAAGTCATAGTTGAGGCAAAATTAAGCAAAGGATAATAATTAGAAGAGTTAAAATGGTTGAGAACAATGATGAATGGGAAAAAATATTTTTCTTCACAGTATGACTTTGAACAAACGCATAGACCTAAACTGTACCTTAGACATTTAAGCTTCTTTATTAATAAAATGTAACAAATTGTTAATTCATGAGTGATATATCTCTAAAAGCACTTATATTGGCACTGGAATTGTAGTGGTATTGTAATACTAGAAGAATTTTTAAAAAGTAAACCAGTAAATGTAAATCACCATCATATTTTTAGAGATATGAATAAAGTACATAATTGACTAGTTGAGGAAAACTTAGAAAGGTAACTGTATGGAAAATGGGAAAGTAAAAAAATTGACCCTCTTATATGTATCAGAGAATGAGGTATTTGCTGGTGATGCATCTAGCAGTTATATTCATAGTTCAGTTGGATTTTAGTCAAGAGAAAATATAGTTAAACCATTGGTATTGTTGTGTGTGTTTTTTAATTATGAGAACATGTAGAGAAGCCTTCTGCACAGTTGCTTTAATTGGAATGTTATTGAAATAGCTATGAGTGCATTCTCACAGAATGAATAAAATATTGAATTTAACCAAAATAAAATCATGTCTATGCCAAAGTTTTGAGGTTTTAAATTGGCAAAAGTGTCCACAACTATCAGTATCAACACATTTTATTCTAAGAGTTTCTCTGGTTTTTAGAATGTGGTCTTGTTTTGAATGCAAGGAGTAAGGTTAGAATAATTGGAAGATTTACTAGAATGGCAATGATGCTGTTGAGGAAAAGGCAAAAATAACCGAGCTTCAATACTAGAAAATTAGGAAGTGCTTAAAAAAGTAGTGGCAGTATGCATAAGGTTGCATAAATTGGATTGTTGCTAAAGGGAACATGCTGAGTGGTGGTCCCCAGTGAGAATCCTGGCTGTATCAGACCTTGTTAAGCCTTGCAGCATAAAAGTCACTGGGAAGTATCAGGCTGGAGATAGAAAACTTTTATTCTGACCTTGAAAAGTTTGGCCATATGGAAACATCATGCTAGTATAGATTATTACCCTTTCCCCCTTGTTCTGAATGAGGGCTAGCAAAACTAGGATGAAATAGAATACCCACAAAAATTGAAACTGATTCCTCCTTCACTGCATGATTCCTTTGTGATTAGACTCTTTAAATATTGATTGACAGACATGTGATGGGTTTTGTAGAATAGTTTGGTATTCATATATATCCATTTAAATTAATTTGTGTTACTTCTCTTACTTTTATCTAAATACTATTTCACTAATAAAATTTAGAATATTGGAAATTTGATCTTCAAACTTCAATTCTAGTGAGTCCATTGTGTCACCTGAAAAAGCAGAAGTTATATCATTTATTTTAAATTATATTTTGTTTTGATGTAGGTGGAATACAAGTTTTTAACCAAACTTATTATGTTGAAATTTATTGACCTATTGAAACACATTCTAACTTAATTGCCTATGAAATTTTGTGCACATTGGTGTGTTACATGATTTCCTTCTCACCTTAATTCAAGAATAATAATGTATGTTCCCAAGGTGGAAGAGTCTATATGTAGATAAATATATACCTTTATACACTGGATTACTTTGTTTAGGGATTATACGTATACTACAAGTAACACATTCTAAAGTTATGCGATCCTATTTTTAAACATGATGAATACCAAGGATAGCATGTATAATCTGAAATGTATTTGCCTTCAAATACATTTTTGACTCACTAAATATTGTATTTTTAATGTGGCAATAAGATGAGAGAGAACACCAAAGTAAATAATAAACATAATGATAAATGTGATTTAGCTCTAATAAATACGATCTGGGGTTAACAACATAGCCCTAACTGGTTTGGCTCAGTGAATAGAGCGTTGGACTGCTGACTGGAAGGTCCAGAGTTTGATTCTAGTCAAGGCACATACTCCGGTACAGGCTCGATCCCCAGTAGGGGGCATGCAGGAGGAAGACATCTGTCTTCATTGGTGTTTTCAACTCTCTCCCTCTCCTTTCCTCTCTGCAATCAATAAAAATACATTTTAAAAAAAGAGTTAACAATATAAGTTGAATATGTCATTGATACAGATACTTCTTATCAGTGAAGATAGCAGATTGACCTTTGGAGTAAAGAGATAATTTAGGGGGATTTATAGCAACACTTTAGTGATCTCTCTATATACCATCATGAAAGAACCTCTGTGTTAAATTGGTGACTTCATGACATGATTTCTGAACCTTTAGTTGCTAAAATGATGCGATCTTATTGAATTCATGAAAGATGGGGTGTCAGAGCCAGCAAGAGCACTGCTCAGCACTGCTGCTCTGAGTTACTCTGAGTCCATATATTCTTAAAAATTCTTCCCCATTACACCAGGGCAGGTTCTTTCATGAACCCTGCCCATTGTACTAACTGTTGGGAACTTAGTCCAAGTTCCTCCTTTATCCTCTGCTCACTAGTTACAGGTGTTGGGTCCGAGCCTCTCTGCCGAGGAAATGGACTGTCTTGAATGCTGGGTCTTACACAGAGAAGCCATGAGAAGTTGCGGGTATATAAGAATGAGTCTTTATTACAGAAGCCAGTGGCCACATAGCCATCAGACAAGACATTCCTTCACAGCAGTCCCATATAGGCAGCCATACACCTGCTGGTAAATACGTATCTTTCCTACACAGTAGTAGCAATCTCTGTACCTACAGTCACTGTCTGAGCAGCCACAAGCTGCCCCTAGACTTATAGCTTTACATAGCAGTAGTACCTGAGCTCTCCCTTAGAGCTACAGCCCCAGTAGACTCCAGCACACTCTGGCTCAGCAGCTTCTCCTTTCTCCCCTGCCCAGCACACTGGCTGGTTATGGTGGCTATATCTGAGCTCCCTGTGAGCTCTTAGCCTTACATCGGAGCAGTATCAGCTCTCAGCTCCATCTGAGCTCTCTATCCTCTCCTGCACACATAGGACCTACATTATCTGTGCCTATTCTCTAGCAGACTAGTTGGTCAGTAACCTGTATATTACTTCAGAGACAAAGAAGGCTAATTGCCAACAGTGACATCAATCATTTGGGTTACAGAGGGGCACAACGTACCATGAGATCACCGTGGCCTTACAGCTGTTTATGGTATCTCAGCCTTGAACATTCTTATTACGAGGCCCAGGCTTAGAGTAGCCTTGACCACCCAGTGCACTCTAAACAGGGTCCCCACATGGGATCATAAAGTAAGACATATTTTAGACTTAAGACATAATCAGTTTAAGTTCTTCAGTGTGTAGAAGGAGGAAAATCCCAATTGATTCCAAAGGAAGCAAGACTTTCTATCTGAAACTAATAAAGTAATTGGCCCATTAATGAACATAACTGGATCTGGCTGCCAAGATTCACCAGGGCATTCTGTCAGTGAATTGTGGCTATGGTCAGCAGTGTAACCCAGTTAACTGCTGACCATAAGCGAAGAGATACCAAAACAAAGCCAATAATTCCTTAAAACATTGTATATCATCATATGAGTCAACCCTACAAAGTCCTTTCTGTTTTTATGTTCCTTCATTTCAGATATGTTAGCATCTGCTGAACAGATGACACTGACTAGAGAAGTTGACAAAGATATAAACATGAATTTTAGACAGTTATTTCCAAGTTGAGGACACATTGCCTGATCAACTTCCAATCATACAAAGTGGAAGGTATTAACCAGTCAGCCCAATTTTATGCGGCCCGGTTTATGTATCGTGAGATTATCATAGAAATTCAGAAAGATTCTAGGATATAGCAGTCATTGATTTATTTTTCTCAAATTTAGAAGATTGTTTTCTAAGACTTCTGAATGTGGTTTATTAGATGTGCATAGCATGTTGATCATCGTTGGTTCTTTCAGATATTGTGCCCAGCAGCATGTCTCTGAGGTGTAAGAGATTCCCTCTCGGTGCTGTGTAAAAGGTCACCTTGTGACAGGGAGATTCAAAGCAATATTAATTCCTGCAATGTATAGAAGATGGATTAGACTTGAGAAAAAACTTTGTAATTATCTTATCATGTGGCTAGAATGGGTGGGCTGATAATTAATTGGAGTACTCTACTCTCTGAAGACCAGAGATAGCCCCTGGGTCTCGTCTGAGGAACGAGACATTCTTCTATCAGATGCTTATGGTTGTAAGTTTCTTCTTGAAGTTGACAGGGACATTAAAACTATACCACATTAAATTTTTCATGAAAGAAATACTTATATTTTCAGAACACATAGCCCCTAATTATAGTAAATTACTCCTGATGGAATAAGAATTCTGCAATAGCAGGAAAGAAACCGAATTTAATTTCCCAGTGCCATAGGGAGGTCTTGACTATTCAAAAATGGTCTGTAAATCCTAAGAACTATGCTTTCAAGGGCTGAGCTAATAGAACTGAGCAGGAAATAAACCTTATTAGCATTTTCTAAGCAATTTTGAACACAAAAGATATATTTACAATAGTAGCCAAGACATCATCTACAATTGAACTCGACACTGGCAAAAAAAAAGCAAATTGAATCCATTAAAATGACATCAAATAAATTATGATATTCATTATCTTGTACACTACTTACCACTTTTTAATTTTAAAAATTTGTTTGGATAGCTCTAGATCCTAACAAGGATAATGTGTTAGCATTGATTTCAATGGCTTATGAAACATTAATATACATGTTATTCACTTGTTGTTCTTAATTCACAACAGTTTTCTCAAGGCCCTTCTCTTTAATACAGCCTGTCAATCGCTGCGATCTATAATAGGGAGGCCTGGAGAAATATATTGTGTGTTTTTTCCCCTAACAGTTTGAAAGTATAACCTCTGGCTTTTTTCTAAGAAATTACTCTGAATTCTTCCACTTGGCACAGGGTAATTGAAGCAATTTTTTGTTGTTAGAAACACATTGATAGTGCTCTCTAAATGTAAATATAATAACCGTATTATTCACCATGTTTGGAAAGGAAAAAAGAGATTTTTATGGGACTATGGTTATAATCAAGGAAATAAATAACCCTTTTTAGCAGACTTTTAATATAGGCCTTCCCCCTATTTGTAACGTTTACTAGATATTTCTAAGATTACTCTGACTTGGGTATTCATGCTACTTTATAATAAAGATAACTTTGTGGAAGACACCAGAATGTTCACATTCTATGGAGCACCTGTTCTCATCTTGAACTTTCAGAAGCAGCCAGTGAAAAGTCAAAGGTGTTCTTTCCTCCTTCTTGGACCCATGGCGGGGAGATTAGCCATTTAATAGTGCTGCCTGCATTCCAGTCACTGCCAAGTGTGTACCAAGGCCACTGCCAGCCACTCCCCTAAAGAGTGATCTGTGCTTCTTACCTGTACGTAAGGGTGACCCGCAAAGGCTTATTTCTACCAACAAACTACACATTACATTCTACTCTTGTGATGAAACCAGTAATTCAGTGAAATTCATAGATATAACTATACCATTCGGTACAACCTTTTTTTTTAATCGAAGGCAGAAAAGTCAAATCTCTTTTCATCAATTTATCTCCCTTATATCCTCCCCCCACCCCCTTCCTCTGTGGTAATCACCATTGCTTGTCTGTGCCTATGAGGTGGTTGTTGTTTTTTTGCTTAATCCCTTCACCTTTTACACCCAGCCCTGCAACACCCCACCCCTCTGACAGCTATTGGTCCGGTCCCTGTATCTATGAGCCTGTTGCTATTTTGTTGGTTAGTTAATTTTGTTCATTAGATTCCACATATAAGTGAAATCATATGGTACTCGTCTTACTCTGACTGGCTAATTTCACTTAGCATAATTAATAGTGGGGTCAGTTAGAAATGAGGAGGGGGAAGCAAGCACAAGAAATATTCCATCCTTTCAGACAAAGTGTGTGTCTATTGCCAAGTGTTTAGAATATGTTTATCTTCTATCATGTTCAATAAACTAATACACTTGCTTAAATGGTTACAATAGATCTGACTAAAAAAAGAAATGCTTAATAGTTTTAAGAACATGATTCTTTTCAGAGTATGTATCATTGAATGATAATTTTATAAAAAGATGGAGAAAAGGAAACAAAATCTAAGGCAGAAAAAAAAAGCATGGTTTTGGCAGGGAAAGTAAAGCATGTGGAAATTGAGATGATTAAAGAAAAGCCAGGTATCACTGCAGTGACCAGAGTGCTCTCGCACATGCTGGCTGTCTGCCTTACAGAGCAAGGCATTCCATGATTCCACAGGCGATGCCCCAAATATTTCCTGTGCTTCCTCATGGTTTCTATGCCAACAGTAGGTTATTATATTGCACTGGAACTAATCACTTCCCTTTCCAAACTACCAGGATGCTTTCTTCATATCTTTCATTGTATGCAGTCTGTAGGTTACATTACAGTTATTTGTGTATGTGTCTTATCTCCTCTATTATACCTATTAAGATAAGAAACTTGCTCATGGCTTGCATACCTTCAGTGATTTGTTTATTGTACAAGATCAATAAATATTTGTTAATAGATTAGGGACTGGGTTTACAGATTCAATTTCGAGTCAAGGACAGATACCTGCAGGTTGATATATAAAGAGTGCTTTAAAAAGAGCCCTTTTGTTTCTTAAAAGACTGCCATCGTGGGACAGTTCTTAAGTGAAAACTTAGAATGTGGGTCAGGTCCATTTTTTACTTTTGCTGGATAAGCTCATCCGTGTATAGAATATCTATGCATGACATCCATCAGTAATTTATTCTATATTGCTTCAATGTGTAGCACATTACAAGTAGGTTTACAGTTTTTTTTAGCTATAAGTTTTACTTAAGTTTTTGCTCAAGAAAAGTTATATTTTTATGAAAGAAAAGGTTTTCATTTTCTTTTCTTCTACGTGATCCCAATGCTTTCTGAAATTTTCTTTTTCCATACTAATGAGAGAACTAGTTTCTTAATCACTGAATTATTTTTCCATAGTTTATTTGTTAATTAGAAAAATGAAAAATAATGCAGAAATATAAAATTATTAGTTGAGTGTGTGTTACCTGTTAGGCCATTTTACCTCAGTAATTCCTATCACAATAGTGAGACATGTTAAAAAATACAAAAGGTGCCCTGACCGGTTTCGCTCAGTGGATAGAGCATCGGCCTGTGGACTGAAGGGTCCCGGGTTCGATTCCAGTCAAGGGCATGTGCCCTGGTTGCGGGCACATCCCCAGTGGGGGGTGTGCAGGAGGTGGCTGATCGATGTTTCTCTCTCATCAATGTTTCTGACTCTCTATCCATCTCCCTTCCTCTCTGTAAGAAATCAATAAAATATATTTTAAAAAATACAAAAGGGAGGGAAAAACAAAATATGGACATATCAATAGAAATACAGACTTATAGGGAAAAAAGCATTAAAATGTGAAAGTTATTAACAAGCAAACAAAACACATTCCCCACTGGCTATTCATAATTATAACACACTTTCAGATTGATTGCCTTGTTATTTTAATGTTTATAATGTACATTGCTCTGTGTATTATATTATGCAAATGTTTTTAATGTAGGAATCAGTTAAAAAGCAAACTAGGCTCACCCTACCCAGTTTGGCTCGATGGATAGAGCGTAGGCCTGCAGACTGAAAGATCCTGGGCTTGATTCCAGTTAAGGGCATGTGCCCGAGTTGCAGGCTCAATCCCCAGTGGAGGGCTTGCAGAAGGCAGCTGATCAATGATTCATTCTCATCATTGATGTTTCTATCGCTCTCTCCCTCTCTTTCCTCTCTAAAAACAATAAAAATACTTTTTTAAAAAGCCAACCAATAGACCCAAGACACTGGGGGAGTGGGGTGAGGGCATTGCCGCGGGGTACGGGAGGCTGGGGGAAGGTCAATGGGGAAAAAAGGAGACATATGTACTACTATTTGCAATACTTTAAACAATAAAAAAAGCAAACTATACTGATGTCATTATGTTTAGTGTTTTAGCCCACGAGTTCAACTGTCAGCAATAATTTTTTCTACTTTGTTGCAGATTTTGTTGAGGTTACCTTGTTTGGTCCTTATTCTTTATGTTTCTATTAACATCTGAGCCTCAGGAGAAATCACCTTTAAACTGGCACCTGTACCTTGGCCATGCAATGTGCTGACTGTCCTTTTCATAGCCCTTCATCCATCAGAGCGATTTGCTAATCGAGTCTCCCCCTCCAGAAACACAGCTCACAGTCACCAGATGTTCAAAGCAATGGATTGGAACACATGAAGAACTATAGGAAGTTTGTCTTTGCACAATTCACTTAAAATTTCTTGCTTCTTGAAAACACATTCTCCATCAGCCATGTGTGTGTGTGTGTGTGTGCGTGTGTGCACATGTATGCAAGTATTCACAACAGAAATGCTAAGCCATCCCAAAACATATCTATAATCTACATTGATATTTGGCCTAGAGTGAAACTAGACAGAGACACTCCAAAAATATTTATTATGTAAGTTTCCTGACTGAAAGAATGCAAGAGAAATAACACTGAATATTCTTAACTAAACTTTTATTATTTTTCTAAATTTTATTCCCTGAGCATATATGGATTTAATAATCAGGAAAACAAATATTTTGTTATGGGGACCTGAAATTAATTACTGGTTACATGTGCTCTCTTTAATTCCATGAATACTGATTAGTCTGTTTTAAAATTCATTTTGTCATTTAGGCATACTGATACAAATGATTAATTTGCAATAAAAGTGGGCAAAAAAAGTGTACATTCACAATCAACATTTTTGCATAGCATAACACAATTTTATATATAAAATCTGCATATTATATAAGCACACCATATAAATATACTAGATATCAAAAACAGACCAAAGAGTTCATATAACTCAATCTTCTGTAATCTGCTTTCTTCACTCAACAACATGTCATTAACCTCTTGGCATTTTCATAAATCAAAATCTTATTTGAATGATGGGTCTTAAAAATCCACCTAGTGTTTCACTAAAGAGATGTGTCTTCACAAGCTACTCAGACCTTTCCCGTTAACTGGATAGAAATGCTGTTTTCTGTTTGCAAGGACCATAACAGCATTTTTATATTCATCCCTGTGTGTACATGTTTGAATGTATTTTGTAACTATTTCTTTAGGGAAAATGCCTTAATGTAAATTTATAAATGTAGAATTTCAGAAGTATGCATTTTTAAAAAACCTCTTAATATATATTGTCATATTGCTCTCTAGCTTGACTTTTATCAAGTCTGTCTATTACAATTTCTTTAATGTTTGCCAAACTGTCAAAAAGAGTGTCTTGAGTTGATTTGCTTTTTTAAACAAAAATTACTTCTGACATGGAAATATCTACAACAATCTATTCATTCTTCTTTTGGTTGTATTAGAAGATTAAGGTTGTCATATTAGCTGTAATATCATGTAGAGTTTGCCCATAACATAAACCACTAGGTTTTTTTCTGGCCTATATTAAATCAGCTCTTTCACATACTCTATTTATACAATGATTATTTGAGAATGGGTATCAGTGTTAATTTCTATTTATCCTGAATGTTTTTACTTAAATATACTCATTCATTTAATTACTTTGAGGTATGACAATGCTTTAGGCATTCTTGTGAATTCATCAACTATTCTGCCTCCTCCTTTCAGCTCCAGGTACCTTACAAACTTGGTAAGCATTTATCACATTTGAAAAGTTGAGTGAGACAATCCAAGAGCCAAGCTCCGTGTCTATGCCTCTTCTCGGTCAACAGGCTATTCTCAGTCCTCTTGCAGTTTGATTGTCCAATCAGCTTGGAATTCACCTAATATTACTGGTTTCAGCTGCTGTTTCTCCTGTTCAGCCATAAGAATCTCAGGATACACATTGTCAACTGCCATGTGGAAATGAATCAGTGTGTGGTGGGAAAAGGATTCACTAAAGAGTCCATACCCTGGGCTTTCTTTTCACTTCTGCTCTTTACTGGCTGGTTATTTTCCTTATTGAGATTCTGTTACCGTCTCTAAAATGTAGGGCTTGCCCTAAATTTGTTTTTCCATCATCTTTCAATTTTAGCAGCAGAACACCTTAATCTTTTTTTTTCCAAAACCCAGGATATGACTCTTCCATAGAAGGAGACTTCAATAACCATTATCTAAATTGTTTTACCTTTTCCCCAATCAAGGACACCTGTCGGCGTTCAGCTCACATAAATATCAGATGCTTCAGACAGGATGACAGACCCAATGATGACACTGATTAGATGCCTTTGACAGGAAGACCTGCTCCACACACACGCTTCGGTTCACTATCATAACACTACCTCTTCAATAATAATTTCAGTTAATATGTTTTGGCTTCTGGACAACCCGCGTTTGCTGCGTAGATTTGTCCCTAGATTTCTGTATTTGGGGTACCCTTCAGGATTCTACTAAGCCGTTACTGTCCCCTGACTTCTTATTTAGTCATTACCCTTAAGCTTGCTGCATGGTCTCCAATCATAAGCCAAATAGGAAATCCAATCACACATCTTTAAAATTAACACATTGCGGACAGATCACGAGAATTTGCCAGCTTTGTTTAGTTCCACTTCATATTACACAGTGTTTTACCAAGTATCATACTTCAAAAAGATATTAGCTTGTAAGAACATGTAATAAATAACTTAAAAATGCAATGTGTATTTAAGTTTAAAGCGTGCCTTTAACATTTATGTAAAACATTTTTTGTTCTCATTTAGTTGAAACTTATCTGGCCACTGGGTAAAGCTAGCGATAAAACTACTGGTCCACAATGTGTTAAGATAGCTCTGTATAACTTATAGCAATAAGCAGGAGTATAATTTGTCACTGAAGGACATAACTTTGTTCCCATTAATATTCTAATCTGTAGTTACTTCAAGCTCCAAATTTTTTTCAAAGAAGAAGTTCCACACTTGTTTTAATAGGGTCTCATCATGGTATTATAGTGTATGTGGCCTCGCAGGATGACCAGTGCAGACAAGAGCATTTATTTTGTTGAATAAATTCCTCATTACTTTACAAGTTCTTTATCGTTAAAGCTCATATATCTCACATATGCTCATCATTTATTTTGCCACACATGTATTATATCTTGGCAAACTTGAAGCTGACTGTGTAATAAAAATAAATTTACACTATGTATTTATGGATAAGTGCATCGCTTTTGATCAAGGAGCAATCAAATGCACTGTTCTCTACTTTATTTTAATATTTACCCAGAACCCCCAGTTTGCTTGGCCATTGACTCTTCTTCAGAAAAGATTGGTGGTGATGGTTTTTCTCTCACCTTAAGTGATGAATTTGTAGCTTGACTCACATTGACTACAATTTCACAAGTTAAAGGAAAATACTGGCAAAGATCATCAATTAATAGTAATGCAATGGTGTTTGGGATTACGCATAAAAATTCAAACTGAGACCCTGTTTTTGAATGACCTGTATACAAAAGGATGTGGTCTCCTGGTTTTATGTCTGCCTCTGTTTTTGATTTATGATAATCTCACTCTGAAATGCCTATTTCTCAACCATCCTTTGGGCAATATTTTAAAGTTACTGAATGCATACAGAGTGGTTTATGACCTTCATAATGTTGAGAGAAAGCACTTTCTCTTTTAAGACATACTCTTCCACACTAACATCTCACAGAAAAAAAAACACATATGTAATGTTTGTAATGTTCACGCAGGAGTCTGGATTGTGAACCTGCATGAATCCGAGGCTGTGCTGTGCAGTCATCTGTCATGCTTGATGAGGTAAATAGGTTACAGAAGTGGAGGCACATTATACACACAATGTTTCCTCTAGGAGTCACTTTATTCTGGCTATCAATGTGGTTCGTCTCTAAAGAATTCTTTAAATGAAATGGAAGTCTTGCTTGGGAACTGATTCAAGTGAAAAGAGAAGCAAGAGAAAATGCATTTTAATTTGGGGTATTTTTCTTCCTTTGGTAGTTCTCTCACCCCCACCTATGTAAGGGCAAGTTCATGTATATAAACCATGATGGTTTCCAGAGTTAAGTCAGGTCATATCTTGCTTTTCTATAAAACCAAATAAGTATTCTGAATGCCCCATGCCACCTTAAAGAAAATAGTATGGAAAAATACTGGGCTTTTACTATTCTGGAAGAAACAATTTCCTATCACAACATAACCACCCACAGGTGCCATCTGACATATGGATTCAAGTTTGACATTTGTGCTCCAACTTTTTAAACCTTATCAAATGCTCTAAGACAGCTTTCATGGAAGTAAATATTTCCCACCAAACTTATAAAACACATTTCCCCCCTGACAGACATGGGTAAATATTACATAGTAGGAAAAAATGTTTAATCCATACAGATTTATTTTCCACCTCTAAGTAAAGACTTCCTTATAGTAGTAATCCCCACATAAAAATGAGTTTTAAATAAAACACAAGAAACCACATTTTTACCTTAAAAATTTTTTTAACTCAGACCATTTTTTGGCTTGTTTACAAAATCAAATGGCTTGTATGAACTTCAACAAACAGAAGGGAATATATAACCTCCCCCCCCAAAAAAAAACTTTCAAAACAGTTTCCCCTCAGAAATGAATAAAAACTGTGTAGCAGGAAGAATGTGGTTTAATATGTAAGTGTTATTGCCCATATCAGAATGATGTTACCTTTAGACCAGTGGTTCCCAACCTTTTTTGGCCATGCCCCACCTAAGCATCTCTAAAATCCTGATGCCCCTCCCTGTGACATATAATTCTTCTTATTAAAAAAGATGCCCTAACTGGTTTGGTTCAGTGGATAGAGCGTCGGCCTGCAGACTCAAGGGTCCCAGGTTCGATTCCGGTCAAGGGCATGTACCTTGGTTGCGGGCACATCCCCATTGGGGAGTGTGCAGGAGGCAGCTGATCGATGTTTCTCTCTCATCGATGTTTCTAACTCTCTATCCCTATCCCTTCCTCTCTGTAAAAAATCAATAAAATATATTGGGGAAAAAAGTGAACTCTTATTCATGTGGAGGAAGCCTAAAAGGCCAATAGCTTGGTCTAAACAAGCTTCCAAAGAACATGGATGGCATCCATGAAAGAGGAAAATAAAAGAACGAAAGGACAGTTGAAGTACTGAGGAAAAAATCACTAAGAAATTGTTTAAAAAAATAATAATATGAAGTGATATGCAAAAATAGCAAATAAAGTTTTAAAACATATAATAGAGAACTAAAATGCATAAATATGTCACCATATATATTTATATACTGCATATGAGGCCCCTAGAACCATAAGAAAAGCAAAAAATTCACTGTTAATAACTCATGCTCTAATTGCCCCTCTTAAAAATCAAATTGCCCCTCTGTGGGTGGGGGGAGGGGGTGTGCCCAAAGTTGGGAAACACTGCTATAGACACAATCACTGTTTAAGTTAAATTTTAAATCAGACAGGGGGACTAATATATTTCCCTTCTTAAGCTTTGTTGAGTTGATATTGAATGTTTTTATGTTTCCTATTAGCCCCTTATCCACACATCAGTTTCATTTCATGTGGATATCACTTGGCTCAGTCATCTTTAAAAACTGTCAGAGTAATTGAGAATATGAACTGAATCTTGGAAATTTCAAGAGCAATAAAAATAGAGAGAGATGAAAATATCTAAGCACACACTTATTTAGAGCTCATCATCAATTACTGAGGCCATCAAACTAAGGCTAGGCAGAGTATGGGTTTAAGACTCCTCATTCTTGTTTACAAAATTTCCTCACTGGTAAGAACTATTTTTCCTCAAGTATTAACTGTATTTATTTTTAACAAATCATGTGTTTCTATTTAAAAAGCACACAAACGCCGTAACTGGTTTGGCTCAGTGGGTAGAGCGTCAGCTTGCGGGACTGAAAGGTCCTAGGTTCGATTCTGGTCAAGGGCATGTACCTTGGTTGCGGGCACATCCCCAGTAGGGGGTGTGCAGGAGGCAGCTGATCGATGTTTCTCTCTCATCGATGTTTTTAACTCTCTATCTCTCTCCCTTCCTCTCTGTAAAAAATCAATAAAATATATTTTAAAAAAAACAAAAAAAAAAACACCACAACATTTAAAATATAACTACAGCATATACCAATGAATAAATGATTTTAAAAATAGGCTCTTCAGATTCCTGCTAGAATTGTCCATCCATTTTTCTTTTAAATATTGAAAGCATGCATCCGTATGTTCCAGATTTATGATATGCCTTATTAAATGCTACAGCATCTGCAGTGACTCCTTGAGGATTGAAAACACTCAGCTATGAGACACTACTAGTCTCCTGCTCCCTTCATCCGTTAAAAACCAGCCACCAGAAAGGAGACTCAGCTACCAGATGACTGACTGCCCTTAGGGGATACATATGTAGTTTTCTCAGAAAATGCTTAATAGTTTACCTTGTGAAAAATTCCCTTATTCCCCTTGTCATGTATTTATTTCCTCACATATTTTATTACATTCCACCCATTTCCTACATCCATCCTTGCTTGGCTTTCGCTCACATAATCTCAAACTCTAGTATCCTTTTCAAAAAATAAGAGGAATGTAAAAAACATACACAGCAAAATGGTGGCTGGGGAGGTTTTCTATTATCCAAAGAATATTTTTGTTAATTTACTATAATTGAAAAAAAAATACAGCTGTGGAATTTCAGACAGAATCTCTTGGTCTCTAAAAATGAAGCAATTAAATGAGTATTTGGAGATTAACCATTGTCTTATGGAATCACATGGTCATATTTCCTAGTGATAGCTTAAATGCCTGTTTATTCATTCAATCTTCATTGTATTTATTGATAACTCTGTTGACCCCATAAGGGGACAAGGAGGCAGCGACAAATTAGACAACAGAATCCCTGCCTTTATGGGCTTATAGTGGGGAAAACAGACTTTACACAAATAGTCATAAAAATAAACATGTTACAAAAAATGAAATGGCATATGTTAGGGAAGCATTTAAGAGTCCAAAGTCTGCACTGGCACCGGTGAAACAGTGCGTGAAACCTATTTTGGTCTAAAGCATGAAATGGATTCTGGTCCTAAACAGATTAATCAGCAAGCAGACTGTCCAGTTTGATTTAAGAGTTGCCGAAAACCAGGAAATACCCAAATCAATTTCCAAACCTAATGAATGCTTTTTCCAAATTTTTGGACTCTGTTTTGGTTGTTAAGACAGTAAAATATGTTGTTTAAATATTATCTGGGAGAAATTTCTTCAGCTATAAACCAACGGGATCAAAGATGTTGTAAAAAAAAATGTGGCCAAGTTTTATGTAAGACAGAAGGGATTAGGAAGGGCAGCAGACTCAGAGCAGAGTTTAGGAAGAACAAGTCCAGGTGAGCCTCAGGAAGAAGAAGGCAGGTGTTGTTTAGAGTAAAAAAGGGTTCTAAAAGGTTCTGCATGGGTGCTACACTGCATGTTTTTTTTAATACATTTTATTGATTTTTTACAGAGAGGAAGGGAGAGGGATAGAGAGTTAGAAACATCAGTGAGAGAGAAACATCGATCAGCTGCCTCCTGCACACTCCCTACTGGGGATGTGCCCGCAACCAAGGTACATGCCCTTGACCAGAATCGAACCTGGGACCCTTGAGTCCGCATGCTGACGCTCTATCCACTGAGCCAAACCAGTTAGGGCTACACTGAATGTTTTTAAAGACAGCATAATTCAGTGTTGTTGTTTGCTTGCTTGCTTGCTTTTTATCTTCAATGCCTGTATGCCTTGACATCACCTATCTTTTCCAGATGCAAAAATATATGTGATCATGGTCTTCCAATAGCTCCTTTTGCTGGGAAGGTATAGTTTGAGGATCTTGCAACTTATTCTGTAGTGGGAAACACGCAAGTTTTGGGGAAGTTCCTGCTGCATAACAATTTGTCTATTATTCCGTCTCATCAATTTAGATCAAGTGTTCATTGCAGTGGGCCAGGGGAGTTTATGGCAACAGATTCCAAAAGAATTGGCTTTCCGATCCTTTGAGACTTTAAGCATGGCTGTTGCATCTCATTACATTGAATAAAAGTAGTCTCCTGTGCCATGTTTTTTTGACGCCTTTGGGAAATATATGCTTCCCTCAGCCTCCCTGACATAATTTATGTGCTTTGATGACTTCTGGGCAACCTGTCAGATTCATTCCTTCACTGTCGGCCAGTCAGCCATTTAATCATTCTTTCTCACATTTAACCCATAATTTAAGCACTGAATATGCATTGTGTTTAGTTCTGTACAAGAAGTACTTAATAAAGTCCCTAAATTGGAGCTTGCCAACTTGTAGGCAAATAAGACTTCATTGACAAGGAAGTTAAGTAACAACAAAAGAGTGCACTAATTATATACCGGTAGATCAGGGCAAGGATGACTCCAGATTTCGCAGCCAAGATCACTGCGAGCCAGAGTGGTCAAAAACAAAAGTTGAACTTGAGTGAAACAAGCTGATTCTTGAAGGACGGGTGAGAGTTAGATGCAGAGGAAAGAGAGGCAATTCCATAGAGGGAGAAAAATTTGCTGCAAAACTTGAGTCAGACATTGCCAGGAAACAGAGACATAAACAAATATGGTATATATTATCTGGAATATGGTAGATGTTTAATGAAAGAATGAATAAATGTATGTATGTAAACAGGAACTGGAATAAAGTTTGGAAAAGGGAATGGTTGGCAGTAAGATTCTAACTGAAGAAGATTTCATAAACAGCTTGATGGAGAGCTGTGAGATACTAAAAAGGCTGAAAGAGGTCATTTCACATACAGTCCAAAACAACCAGTTTTCATCTGCCATTAATTTTATTTGTATCTGTCAAGGCCTGAGGACATGGAAAAATCAAATTATTTATCTAGCGAACATAAATATTAGGACAACATGTGTTAATTAAGGAATGTTGATCAGGCATCTGTGCTTCAAAAACATGTTTCTGATTATATGGAAGTTACAGGTTAATCAAGTAGTTTGGAAAATAATGAATTAGATCATTTTGAAGATTAAATATTGTCAGTCTCTCACAATTGCATGAATGCATCCATTTTGGTTCTGAAAATAATTTGCGTCTTACAAATTTTTTCACCTTTAGCCTTTAACTACACATCGGAGATTGTTGATGAAATGTGTGTCCTAAATCTTTCTTCGTTTTCCTGAACTATCTATATGATTTAAGTACTTCCTTATTTTTTTTAAAGTGACTTAAGAAAGTTCGGTGCTCAATTAAAAATCATTATTCCATTAACTCTCAGACCTAAAAAAATTAATGGCTTCATAAATCATAATTAAGGCATTTAGTTTTTGGCACATAAAAAGACAAACATTTCAGTTGGCCTCTTCCATATCCATTTTAGATGCTCTAGTGATTCATTTTTTATCTTCCTCATGATTTAACTCAAATTTCTGGGCTCTCTTTCTATTGTTGAGTCTCTAGAGACTTCAAACCTTTAGTTATGAAACAAAGATGACATGGAAACATATGAAGACATGGAATTTATTTCTGAATGAAAACAGACATGTGTTGTCTGTACCCCCTGCTACCATGTTACAAATCTTGCATAAGGACATAACCAGATGTTTAAAAATGTTTCTATTTCTATTTTGGTAACTCTTTCATTCTTCCCTAACCTTTACATTTTTCTTCTGTTCTTTGATCTGAGCTAGAGAGTTGTGGTCATACCTTATTTATTCAAAGTCTTATGCTGATTTTCCTCAGAGGTTTTGTTTACAGAAACTTTATAATTCTTGGCAAAACTTGGATACTTATAAAGAGAAATACGAAAGAGGTATCAGCTTGCAAATAAAAATGGTATGGAAAAATAAATCAAAGTTTTATGAAATCCACTGTAAGCTAGATTACAATCAGCAAATTATCAGAAAGGAATTAAGGAATTCCTGTTGGGACATTGTGAATATTATTTTAAGAGGAAGAAATCCCATGTGGTAAAACTTATTTTTGTTAGATCAAACCTAACTATGCTATCCCAGTTCTTGGTCATTGCTGATGGCAAAAGCCCATCCTGGTTCTCTTTTCCACAGCTCCCATCCCAAACATTCACTGATAAATGTAAAGAACCATGTCTTTCCTGAGATAATGATCGATGCAGACTTTTTTTTATACTTGTGATTTTTAAAATGATGGTCAATTGACTAACTGATCAATAATGTCTTAGGCATTTTAATAAGGATTCTAACATTGATTTATCTACTTAGAGGTTCATTCTCCCAATCACCAGAAAACATGTATCCTTCTACAGAAAACTAGCACTAGTATTGTTGGTAAAATATGGAAAGCATACTAAAACAAAAAAAGAAGCCACATATATTTTAACAAGTTTCTTCTTGGACTTTGTATTTGTGTTATGCTTTTATAATTATACCGCACCTCACTAGTTTATTCCTGAAATGACAATTTATTTTTCATAAAATGCAAAAGATCATTTTAAGGTTGGGATGGAAACTAGAGTAAAAATTTTGAGGCTTCTTTTTAAAATAATATAGTCTTTCTTCACACTTCATTTTTCCCAGATCAATTGCCTAAATTATCTGGGTGAGAATTTTTAGAGTAGAATCCCTCTTAACTACCACATAAGAACAAAATACATCCCCTTGATTAATCCTTTTTTAAAATAAATTAGAGTTTATTTTTATCTTTGTGACTGATTCTTGCTTGGTTTACTTTTTTGTGTTTTTTGTTTGTTTGTTTTTGTTTGTCTGTTTTGGTTTTTATTTATTTATCCTTTTTAATGACCCAAACAGCTTTTCCTTTCTTTTCCTTCTTACACTAACTCTATGGTTTTGACTAATATTATTAGGAATATCAGCAGTTGCCTTTGCCTGATCTTCATTATCAATAACGTTTCTCCTTCAGTTTTTGTAAACCATCACTGCATCATGTCCTCTCCTACTCAGGAACCTCCAAAGGTATCCTCCAATTGCCTGCAGCAGTCACCTGCTAATTCCAGTTTACTTTTCTTAATGCTCCAACCAACTTTCGAAGATGTGTTTGCCACATTTCTCCCTCCATGTCTTTGCTCAGGCCATTTATTGTAGCATAATGTTTAAGAGCATGACTGTTCTGTGTTTGAATTTCTGTTCCTCCACTTGTTGCTTCTCTGTAAAGTTGCAGACAAATATTAATATAAACCTTAATAATTCACTGTGGGAACTCATGGAGATAATGCATTTAAAGTCCTTCGAACAGTGCTCGGGGCATACTAGTAATGAACTTTGCATAAGTAATAGCTGCTATATGTCTTCTCCTCTCTCCCTGCCCCCATTTTTAAAAACCTTACGCATCTTCCAAATGAGGTTCACTTCACACATTCTCCACTAGCCTCTATGTCAGTGGTTCTCAACCTTCCTAATGCCGCGACCCTTTAATATAGTTCCTCATGTTGTGGTGACCCTCAATTTCATTGCTACAAATTGAACATAATTAAAGCATAGTGATTAATCACAAAAACAATATGTAATTATATATGTGTTTTCCGATGGTCTTAGGCGACCCCTGTGAAAGAGTCGTTCGACCCCCAAAGGGGTTGCGACCCACAGGTTGAGAACCGCTGCTCTATGTGATCAGTGGTTACAGTCACTCCTTTGGCTTGTACATTGCCTTCTCCTGTCTGTAGAACCATCACACAAAGTAAGTCACAAAGAACACACCCAGTCCTTTAATACTATGCTTTACACAGTCTGTGTTGATTAGTAGTTTAACGTGATACTTGTCATAACAGTTTATCGGGATTGTCCAAGCAGAGAATGTGGATGAGAGCAGGCTACCCAAACAGCTGCTGCAGGATGAGCTTAAGTGCAGTGATCATAGGAGGTTTATACGAACTACCTGGGAAAATGGAGCATAGCTGTTTCGATTGCTAGGAAATCACCATGTTTGACAGATTACGTTGGTATGCAGTAAGCAGAAATGGGGTGGATCATTTTAAACAGAGCCTTTAGGTACATTATGCGGTTAAATAATAGAACCATAAAGAGAAACAAAGCTTGCAGATAGCAACTACAACTGCAAAGGAAATGGAGCAACTTTATGAGAAATCATTGTGGCAGGGATGCTGCTCAAAAATTAGTCTATAGCCACATCTATATTCCAGAGCTATTACCATTGGTGATGTAAGCATCCTATATAATAAAAGGCTAATATGCAAATCGACTGAACGGCGGAACGACCGGTCGCTATGATGCACACTGACCACCAGGGGACAGACATTCAACGCAGGAGCTGCCCCCTGGTGGTCAGTGCGCTCCTATAAGGGGAGCACCCTGCAGCCAGAAGCCGGGCGCAGTGGCGGTGGCAGGAGCCTCTCCCACCTCTGTGGCAGCACTAAGAATGTCTGACTGATGGCTTAGGACATCCCCCAAGGGCTTCTGGACTGTGAGAGGGTGCAGGCCGGGCTGAGGGACCCCCTGAGTGCACAAATCTCATGCACTGGGCCTCTAGTCCATATAGATTAGAATACAACGTACATTATTAGCCTATTATGACCTGTCAGAAAGAGAGAAAATAAAGTTCTATTTTTGGAATGATATAGTAAAAATTTTAAAATCTTTAGGATGGTAATACTTTCCTTAATTATTGTTTTTACTTTTAAATTTGTGTTAATTTTTCTAGCAATTCATACTTTTGTATCTCTCCAGATTATGAGGGGAAAACTTTCTTTGCATTTTCCCTGTTTTTCATTGTAGTATGTATAGGAGTGGTTATTAATGTAAAAACCACTTGGCATAGTGGACACAACCTAAAGTTTTGAAATTCATAGAGAACTGGATTCAAATATTAATTTTACCTCTTACAGTATATTCTTGGATGTGTAATTTAACCTTAGAAAACCTTTTTGTTAAACCTTAGAGAACTGTTTCAGTGATTATTCATACTACATGAAAAATGCCCAGAACAGTGCCAAACCCATATAAAGTTTTTGAGAAAAATAGCTATTATTTTAATTTGTGGTTAATAGGAGATTCATTAATTTTCCAACCAATCATATTGGTAAACAGATTAGAATAAGTTATAATTAATTCACTATAATTACCTTAAGAACTCCTTTTTCTCTAAATAAAGATAGGCAGATTTTAGGGTTAATCATATTATTTGTTAAATTCATCAGATTCTGAGTGAAATATTTACTTGATTGGATCAGTTAAGGAGATAGAAGCTAAATGAAGAAATATCCATATTTTTGAGTTTGGTTTTACCATGCAAGAGTGTAGAAGAAATGCGGATAGCTGCTCTTTCTCCTCAAAATAAGGGCAAAAGTACCTATTTGAGGGATCAGATTTTAGTGACCTAATGAATTAATCTTCCCAGGAATTCTGAATTTTATGTTAGGTCAAGACAAATAATAGCTGAAATAAACAGAAAATGACCCTAACAGAGAGAAAAAAAAAGAGTGAAAGACCAAGATAAAGGACCTACAAGGTATGTGAAGGATCTCATCCTGGATAATGATTTTGTAAGTAATAGTTTATTTCTCTGAGACAATATCAGAAAATTAAAAAAACATAAATATTAGAATAAATACTGACTTTGAATTTCCTGATATTATTTCAGAGACATGTTACAATTAGAAATCATTAGTTGTAAGCAACAGAAACTAATTTAACTTTAACTAAAAAAGGGGGAAATTATAAGGATCCAAGGTTGTCTCAGAACCCCAGAGCAAGAATGCAGCCAGATTCCTGAGCTACAGAGTTCTTTCTATCCCCTTCCCTCCCCTCCCTTCCCTCCTCTCCTTTCTTCTTCCCTCACTACTACACTATTACATCTCCTTCTTCTTTCTTCTTCTTCTTTTTTCTCCTCCTCCTCCTCCTCCTCCACCACCACCTCCTCCTCCTCCTCTCTCTTCCTACATCCCACCCAACCTCACCACCCTCCTCTGCTTTCCTTCTCTTTGTAAATCATTATCCTGACATTCTTTGTTTGGGAAAATAATCTTTCTCAATTATTTAGTTCACCTACTAGACAATGCCATGGTTCCATATTTACCATCTTGTGTATTCCAGATACCAGCTTTTTACTACAGTTGGAAAAATCCTGTCCCAACCCAAACTATGAGAGAAAGAACTCAAATTTGCCAAAATTTTCACTGGATATACTAAACAACTTATTATATTTTAAAATCAAATGATAATAATGGAATAAGTGCTGATGTGACTGTCTTGCAAAGGGCTGTTCATTTTCAAACTTGCAACTCAATGGTCCACACCCAATACTTCCTGAGATCCCACCAAGTTTATTATTGCATGTGAAACAAAACTTTCCATGTATAATGCACTTTTTCATGAAACATGACATTACCGGATACATATTTGAGGTAATTGAGTCATCATATTTATGTCTTCTTTATATATAAAAGGACTCAGATGACAGGTAATGTGTAGAAAATACAGAGGAAGGGGGTGTATATTTGAATGACTTTTACATCTCCAGCCCCACCTCTCATTCCACTTTAAGTATCTTTATTCCCCTGTACAACAGTCAATTCTGAGAGGCACGTGCCATTTAGATATCCAACACAGTGATAGATAAAATCTGAGAGAAATAAAGGCTACTTCGGTAGCTCTTAAAAAATCAAAGGGCTTTTTTCTGACTGGGAAATATATATATATATATATTTTTCACTCCCCTGCTTTCTCTCTTCAAAATAAGGACAAATAATCCTAT
>NW_005871112.1:2439029-2447376 GCF_000147115.1 Myotis lucifugus | reverse complement strand
GGTAGGTGAAATTTAGTAGAAAGAATTTGATAACTCTTCAAAGAAAACAAAAATCTACAAATTTCTTGAAAATTTAGGGTTTAAAATGATAAGATCTACAACCCCTCAGTTATTAGCCACACCCCCCAAAAAGTGTGCTCTGAGACTTGCTACAATTCTTTCTGTTTGCTTAATTCCCTTAATAATAAATATTTAACAACCAAAAAGTCTCCCATTGTTCTAACACTTCATTGAACTAGTAATTTTGTTGACATAATAGGGTACAAAATTTAATTTTCTCTTCCATTTTTGATGGGATAGATTGAGGTATTCTTCAGGATTTTTTTTTTCTAATTTTAGTTTTCCACATAAATTTAAAGATACTTGATCAGCATTCCTTAATCACTGATTGTTATAACAGTATAGTTTTTTTTGAATAGTCAATTTTCATTAGTCTATACAAAAACATCTATGGTTGGAATATTCTTCTATGAAACAATACTTGGATATCACTACATTTTTTATATTTATTAAGATTAATAGATGAAGTAGACAGGGATTAATAATTCACTCAAGGTTGCTTAGGAAGGGAGAGGTAGGACCAGACTAAACTAGACCTTTAAGGGTAAAACTTATTATTAACTAACAAAGCCAGATAGATTTACATTCCTACAAATAAATAAGCAATATCAAAATTAAGAAATCATTTGCATTTTGATCTGATTGTATGGCAGCAATTCATTCTCAAGGGTAAGTTTATAAGAATTACAGATGCCTACTGCCTTATACAAAAAACAAAAATATATGAAAACCTTAGATGATAGGCAAGGATAGGTTGTAGCGAATAAAAATCTAAGATTAAGAAATAAATAAATAAATAAAAGAGAAGAAATCGTATGACCCAACATCTTCTCCATAAAGACCAGCTATTTAAAAGTTTTATCACAGCAGTTTGTAGCCCCAAAGATTTCTGTCTAAAGGTAAAGAAAGATTAACCAAGTATGACCAGTATTTCAGCCAATAAGTCAGATTAAAAGAGAAAGGAATAAATTGCTGGCTTCATAAATGCTTTCAGTATGTCAAGGTCAGATAAGGACAAGGGTCTGAAAGAAATTATTTTGGAAGTCTCTGAATAGTTATGATACTATGTGATTAGAGCACAAATGAGGCCACCTACTGTATATTGGAAATGTTCTCATTTAATTGCTAAGTCTCCAGCCAATTCAGTGACTAAATCTACAGCAATGTGAAATCAAGGCTGAGAAGCAACTGTAGCATCATGGATTTCCCTTTGTGTTTGTAGCATTTATACTTTTTTGTGTTGGTCATGCCCCTGGTAATGATCCTCTCTTAGTTTTCTTCTTAGCACTTATCAAGACCTGAGTCATATTTCTTTTGTTTGTTTTTTAACTCTCTCCTACTAGAGAGAAAAGTCATACAAAGGCAAGCCTCTGAGTGTCTTGTTCAGGTCTATATTTCCAAAGCCTAGAACTGTGTATGGTACACAGTAAATAACTGCCAGATAAATGAGTGATTCTTGTGATTGTGGAAGAAACCTAAGTGTATAAGTCACTTACAGTCTGGTAGGAGCCTTCTGCAAAGAAACTTCTAGAATAATAATAATAATAAACACCCCAGAATTTAAAACATAGCTTAAAGTGTAATATTGGCCCTGTTCTAAAAGCCTATCATTGAGAGTTCAATGAGGATGAAGTATATCACTTTAATAAAATCCTGGCCTGAATAAGGGAAGAAAAACATCATGAAAAGCAAAACAAAAGGGCAGAAAATAGCACTGCAGATATTAGTTCTACAAAAAAAAAATGTTTAAATGGTAACTATTGGGAAAAAAAATAAGCTTCAATGGAAATTACTCTGGAGAAGGAAATGAAAAACTCTTAAGTAATGAATGGATTTTCTAGCCAATCCAGTTCTCACAATGAAAGTTCATTGTTATCATCTATCTAATCAAGCCCTGTTTGAAATGGCTGACCCCGCTGAAGGAGGCCTTAGTTATCAGCCTCACCCCCTTGGATTTGACTCATGATTGACTGTTCAGATATAATGAATGGAAGTGAAAGGGTTTAGGAAACATTTCTTCCAAGTCAAACTTCTTAACCTTTCATTTAGAAGCCGCTTTAGACATAAAGTGACTTTTATGCTATCTTTCTGATACTTCCCAGCTTCTGTTTCTTAAAAGGTTATTTTTTGCTTGATGTATAATTCCACCCCCTCCTCTCTCATCGCCAATTCCATCATGCAACAGTGAAGCGTCTCCCACCTCCCTTGTCTAGCCTGGGACCAGGGCACAGCAGCTTTTAATGAATTTTCTAAGTGCTAAATTTTTTGGAGGAACACAAGGACAGAATCAAAGCTAGAAGGAAATTTTATAGCTGTGTGTTTGAAACAGAGTTTGGAGTATTTTGAGGGGATGGAGGGAGGGAGGGGGGACAAAGGAGGAGGGATTAGCAGATAGATTAATGGCATATTTATTTCACCCTCTAGGAATCACTTTGGATATTTCTATTCCTGACTTATCACCCCTGACCCTGAACCTAGATTGGTCTCATTGACTAATTTGGTATGGGGGCCCCAAACAGCCAAGTTGATGGAAGAAATAAGATACCCCAAAGTAATAGAAAATGCATGAAGTGTAAGGAGAAGAGGTTCAACCTCCCAAAGGCCTTGCATCTCTCCCTTAATACAGTCGACCATTAAACAGATCACTTAGCTTGACAGAATCAGTAAATTTTAATGAAATATTCAGAAATTTTTGTTTTCAGGTAAGATTAGCTTCATTTCACAGAGGGTATGCAGGCCCCAAGGGCTCCCTATAGCACTATATATCAGAGTTCTCATAACCCAAAGCAATATGTACATTTCCTGCTCCTGCAATTCAACACCGTGTTGTATCCTCAAGCTCTCCATATACTCAACCATGGCTGCCTTTGAAAGGAGAACGCAGTATTGGCTCTGAGAGGTGATTTAATGGAGAGTGTAAAAGTGCTCTATTTCCACCTGAAATATATTTTTTATTTTAATTTAAGGCTAAGGAAGAGGTATATGGGAGGTCTTCATTTCTATGCAATAGGGGCAAATAGATTTTAGTAGCATTCAAGGGCAAGGGCCCAATTGGTCCCTTGAAAAAAATCCAGAATAAACAGAAAAATGACCTAATGATATATCCTTACTAGACAATCTGTTTGGCAACTGCAGGTCTTGTGTATGCTTCAGCCAGACATCCAGTAAATAGCAGCCCTGATTAAGGAAAGAGATTGAAGGACATATATCCGTGTATATATAACCATATAGATATATTAAATCGTATTACATAGAGTTGATCCTTATTATTCACAGATTCTGCATTTGTCAATTTGCCTACTTGAATAAATATATTTGTAACCCTGAAATCAATACTCAGCATTTTTGCAATCAATCATGGACATGGGCATAGCATCGAAAAATGTGCCATCCCTGTTCCCAGCTGAGGTTGATTAGGCAATGCTCTTTCTTGTTGCAGGTCTCATACAGAGGCAACTGGAGGATAGGGATGGTACGAGGCAGTACAGTTTAGTGCAAGAAGCTCTGGCTTTGGGCCAGTTGAATCCCAACTCTGGTACCTGTTAGCAGTGCAAGTCCCTTAACAATAAGGAACCTCATTTCCACTTTTGTAAAATAAAGAAAATGGAATCTACCAGAATGAGTTTATTTTAGGATTTAAGATTATACTGTGTATGTATTCCTATATACAAGGATATGGGGCATGATATAAATAGCAACCTAAAAATGCTAAACTGTGTGTGGGTGTTGGGAAGGCTTCTTACTGAGATGACATTCAATTTTTAAGGCTGAATAGGAGCTCAATTCAAAAGATGAAAATGTGAGCATGGGCTTTGGTATTAGAGAGTTACACATTCAAATCAAGACTTACTAACTTATATGACCTTGCCCATATTACTTGACCACTATGATTGTTTCTCCATCTATAAAACAGGAGTAATTATATATGTTGCAGTATTATGAAAACTAGATGAATGATATAAGGTTTATAAAGTACCTACCATTTTAACTTGTCAATCAATGGTAGAAGCTAAATAAATGGATATTGATATTAATTTTAGAGAAAGGGCACAGTATGTGCAAAAGCACAGAGGAAGTGATTGTAATGTGTAAGTGATTTCACGTTGCTGGATACACAGGGTGCTTGAGAGAGGGGAGATGATGCAGGAAGATGAGCAGAATCTGAGTCACAAAGACCATGGCTTAGTGTAAGCTTCATCCTGTAGTTCAGTGGTTCCCAAACGTATTTGGCCTACCGCCCCCTTTCCAGAAAAAATATTACTCAGCCCCTGGAAATTAATTTTTTTTAAATTTTCATAGCAGTTACTCATCGCCCCCAAATGCACCTGTGGCCATCACCGCCCCCCTGGATCGCTGCAGCGCCTACCAGGGGGCGGTAGCGCCCACTTTGGGGATCACTGCTGTAGTTCATGGAGCCAATGAAGGATGTGTCTTTTAATTACAGTAGGGTCATTCCTAGACATACACCAAAACTCTACCTGATAATACATGTGTATATGAAAATATTCTACCATTATTCTTTATTATTACAGAGTGTCTTCCCTCCAGTTAGTTATAATGAATGAGGGTTTGCTTAGAAGGTTTCTAACAAAGCATTTGTACATTGGTTTCTTTTTAAAACTAGTTCCTTTTCATTCTAAATAGTCTCATGAAAACAGGAAGGTAAAGTATAGTACATGGGTTTTTCTGTTTTGTTAAAAATCGTTTTTAAAATTGTTGTTCTTTATAGAAAATATTAGTTACTTAGGGTTGCCCTAACAAATTATCACAAAGTGAGTGGCATAAAGCAGTAGGAATTTATTTTCTCACAGTTTTCAATGCCAGAACTTTGAAATGAAGGTGTCAGCAGGGTTGGTTCCTTCTGGAGGGTCTGAGGAGAATCACTTCCAGACTTCTATCTCATAGGGCTCTCAGTAATCCTTGGCATTCCTTGGTTTGTAGCTTCATTGCTTCAATCTCTACTTCTGTGCTCATACAGCCTTCACCCCTCTTTTCTCTTATAAGCACACCATGTCATTGGAGTTAGGGGCCACTCTAGAATCCTTAATTATATCTTCAAATTCCCTCTATCCAAATAAAGACATTGTCTTAGTTATTTCAGGTCACTTTAACAAAGTATAGAGACTTGGTGGACTATAAACATCAGAAATTTACTTCTCACACTTCTGGAACAGGGCACTAATATATAGGGCACTAATCCAATATAGGAGGGTTCCACCCTCGTGACCTAATTACCTCCCAAAGTTCCCCCCTCTTAATACCATCACATTGGAGGTTAGGGTTTTAGAATATGATTTCAGGAGATAGAGACATTCAGTACATAACAGTTCCAGTCACAGAGACTTGGGGTTAGGACTTGGAACTATCTTTTTGAGGGACACTATTGAACCTACTACAGTAAAGAATGACTTACAACATGATTGAAACCCTATTGTAAATGTTTCCATTATCCTCAGGCTGCCTACGTTTTTCCTATTAAAGAGGCCAAAGGGGGAAGAATCTATCAGAAGGGGCTTTTATTGAAAATCCCTTGATCTTGCTTCCACTGAACATAAGCCTTTGGCATCAGTGTACCCATTGGGACAAAAATCTGCTTTACCTGAGAAAGGATGCTGAAGGTTACTTCTGTACAAAACACAGCAAGAGAAACACAGCCTTTACAAATCCCCCACCAATTTGAATACACCTTCACTCTCACAGTATTGTCCTTTGCTATAATATTTTTGGAACTCTGTCTTTAAGTTGAGCCATTGTCTCTCATATCATTTGCTTTCTGTTTAGAAATGGGCATTCTAATTTCAAGTACTGACGGTTTCTAGTGTTTTCTCTTTAACAAAATCTCCTGTAGATATTTAATGATTATGAATTTTGTTTAGCTTTTAGAATGCCATTTCTTCTTTCTTCCTTTTTGGGGAGATGCGGGGCGGGGACATTATCTTCACACTAGAAAAGGAGGGGAGAACAATAACCTTTGATTATTCAGAATGATTCATGGTTGAAGGGTGAATCTGCCATTTTAAAGCTTCAGGTCATTGCAAATTTGGACTAAGGACCTACCACCCCCCCACACCCGCCAAAAGAAACAAAGATCCAGGTGTCTGAGGACAGGTTTTATGCTTCTATTTCTCACTTGTCTACTTACGGCTCCCCACGCTTTCCATTCCTACCTTTTCTTCATTCTACGAACATCAGTTGGCACTATTCAGGTTCACATTTAATTTCAACACTTTATTGTCAATCTATATGGCAAGATTTTTCTCTTTCTCACTAGATCTTAAACTCCTAAAGTACAGAAACTGCATTGTTCTTTTACATTGTTTATGTTGGTTGCAATCCCTGGTAGCCCAGCAAGCCCTTATTGAATTAATTGAGCTTGAAGAGGAAAATAGATTTTAAAATTTCTCATAGGCCTTACTGACAAATAACACACTGGTATCTGTGTGATTAGGTTGCCATTTATTAACATTCACTAATTAGGAGTAGACCTTTCCTTTCATTGTACTCAACTAATAAGAAGCAATGAGAATAAAGATAATCAAGGGAGGAGGGAATACATAGGATGTAAATGAGTAAACTCTCAGAAGGCTGAAAAAACATAGATAAAATGTAAAAATAACTCAGACAATTTATGATATTAGGAGTGAAATTCCATAACTCAATGGAGAAAATCAGCTGTATCTACCCTATACCTAGCAATGTGTTAGTAATTCAGGAATTTTTTAATATATATTTGTATCAATTTCAGAGAAGAATGGAGAGGGAGAGAGAGATAGAAACATCAATGATGAGAGAAAACCATTGATCGGCTGCCTCCTGCAAGCCCCACACTGGGAATCAAGCCCGCAAACCAGGCATGTACCCTGATCAGGAATTGAACCGTGACCTGGTTCATAGGTTGATGCTCAACCACTGAGCTACACTGGTCAGGCAGTAACTCAGGAATTTTTAACTGTGCAAAATTCTTCTTAACCACAGGGATCTTAGATCTCTTTTAAAAAGTTGGCAATCATATTTTTCTCTTTTTTTAGCTTTATTGAGGTATAACTGACAAGTAAAATTGTAATATATTTAAAGTGTACAACATGATAATTTCGGAGACTCTGGGTGGGGACAGCAAGATGGCGGCATAGGTAAACACCGGAGACCGCTGCCGCATACAACCATTTCAAAAATACAACTAAAAGACGGAACAGACATCACCCAGAACCACAGGAAGGCTGGCTGAAGAGAGACTCTACAACTAGAAGGAAAGAGAACAGCAAACCGAGGCTCAGAGGAGGCGCAGTGTGGAAAATACAAAGGTACCGAGGTGCGCGCGAAAGCGGGCTGGTGACTGAGGGCGCGGTTGTCGTTTTCGGTCGGGAGTGAGTCTCAGACTCTGGGCTCCAGATCCGGGCGAGTCTCTGGGGATTCAGACTCAGACGGGAGAAGCGGAATTATCCGGCATCAGTTGGAACCTGAGGGCAACTTTCTCTCCGAGGTTTGCAGCGGCTGCCAGGGTTCTGAGAAGCAGAGCCTCTGGGAACGGGACTGAGAGCGGCCATAGCTGCTCCCTCCCCCCGCCCTGTTGAGCCCACCCCGCCCAAGTCCTGCGCAGAGCCATTTGCCGATAGCCTCAGGCAAGGGCTGGATTAGCGCCTTCCCAGAAGACAGACGTTTTCCACAAGGCTGGTTCCTACAGCCAGTCGGCCTGGTGGTCAAATCCCTCTAGTGTTAACTACAACAATTAAGGCTTGGCTAGAACAAGACTGCGCACAAAGACCACAAGGGGGTGCACCAAGAAAGCATAAAAGATGCGGAGACAAAAAAACATGACAGAAATGGAGGATATGGAGCTAAGAATCGCAATTTTGAGGGCTTGCTATAAACTTGAGCAGAGCCTCACGAAAACTAATGAGACCCTCGATGCTACGATAAAGAAATTAGAAAGTAAGCATACACGGACTGAAATAAAGAATATTATACCCAATAGCAGACCAGAGGAGCACAAGAATCAAACCAAAGATTCGACAAAAAACACCCAACTGGAAAAGCAAAATGAAAAAAGAATCCAAAAGTGTGAAGATAGTGTAAGGAGCCTCTGGGACAGCTTCAAGCGTACCAACATCAGAATAATAGGAGTGCCAGAAGATGAGAGACAGCAAGATATTGAAAACCTATTTGAAGAAATAATGGCAGAAAACTTCCCCCACCTGGTGAAAGAAATGGACTTACAGGTCCAAGAAGCGAAGAGAACCCCAAACAAAAGGAATCCAAAGAGGACCACACCAAGACACATCATCATTAA
>NW_005871112.1:2435535-2438265 GCF_000147115.1 Myotis lucifugus | reverse complement strand
CACCCACTTTCTCCCCAGCATTTTGTTATCCCATTTCTTTTTGATAATAGACATCATAACAGGTGTGAGGTGATATCTCATTGTGATTTTGATTTGCATTTCCCTTATGTTCAGTGATATGAAGCACTTTTTCATGTACCTAATGGCCATTTGTATGTCTTCTTTGGAAAAAATATCTATTCAGGTACTTTGCCTATCGGAAGTCTTTGTCACCCAGTTGAAAACTGATTTTTGTTGTTGTTCAGTGTGGTGCTCTGGAACTCCCGTGTGCTTAGCCCTGTTGGCTCTCAGAGCTAAGTGACTTGAGAGCCATCCCTTGGGTGGCAGCCACAGCATTTAGGGCGCTGGATGTGTGCACACGCTCCTTCCAGGAAGAAGGCTGGGACTTGGTTTTATTGTTGGAACAAGCCAGAGGGAGAATGTGGGAGAAGTGCCCCCTGGCTCCTGGAATGATTGCGGTCATAACCTCCATGCATTCTGATCAGAAACTGGACCCTCCGGCAGCAGTTTATAAAGTATGCAGTCCAGCCCTTCCAGGGAAAGACTGCGAGATGGGCATTTTTTCTGCTCTCCCTGTGTGAGCCCTGGGGTGATAGCCATGACAAATGCACATCTGCCTGTTAACAACTGTTCGGTTTGCCGTAGTTCTGTGGGCTCTTGCACTCAAGCCTCATTGACATCTGCAGAGCGAGATGACAGGAGGACCAGTCCCTCCTGTGGCAGCCTTAGAAGTGGTGTGACAGATGTATGGCCCAGCCCTTCCCTCCTCAGGGTGAAGCTGGAGTTGGGGGTTTTCTTCCAATCGTATGACAGTATGCCTGGGGTGGGGTTCATGGCGAGAATGTGTCTCAGCCTTTCCTTCCTGTGTCAAGGTGGGTGTTTTCTCGGTCACCTAATGTGTAAGAGTCACTGGGCTGGTTTCTGGATTTCTCTCAGAGGGAATCATTC
Source organism: Myotis lucifugus (assembly GCF_000147115.1). NCBI lineage: Eukaryota > Metazoa > Chordata > Mammalia > Chiroptera > Vespertilionidae > Myotis > Myotis lucifugus. The sequence continues at coordinate 2,437,317 of NW_005871112.1, read as the reverse complement.
CGTGTACAGTATCTTCGGTGCTTCTGTGGCAGGAGAGAAATTCATGAGCCTCCTCTCTTGCTATCTTGGTGATGTCTCCCTGGAACCGTATTTTCCTTAAGGAGCATTTTCACGTAAACATCTTTTGATCTTTCAAACTCAGCATACCACACATTGAAATAATTTTTCCTCTCAAAACTGGCCCTCTTACTGGTGTTGTTAAGGTACTATGTGTTCCCCTAGCCTCTGTGCTTTTAAGTCTTGGGATTTTCCTGGGCTTTTCTCTCTCCTTCTCCCTGCTAAATTAACCAGGAGTCGTTAGCTGTCATTTATTGAGCTTCAGATCTAATGTCACTAGAATTTTTATATGTTATCTTGTTGTATTATTGTGACAGCCCTATGTGGTACACATTAATATCCCAAGAGAAGTTGCAAAACTCACTCAGAGTATAAATGGTGCCATAAACATATCAAAAGCATATTTAAGAGAATAATTATTGCAGGATACTACCTAAAGGCTCTGCTATCTATGCTTTCCCTTGACATTTTAAAATCTATCATGCTCCACTGCTCTGTTAGACCTCTACAGCATTTATTTAAATGGCTTTGCCAGTATATTATTGTCCAACATTGAAGGGTTGAAGAAACAATGCTATGAAATGCATTATTTTATTTACTAATAATGAAGATAGCATTTATTCTCTTAAACTCTGTCTGTGTCCCATAGGAAAAATTTTTCCATGATTCAGTATTGGAAAGAATCATATTCTGAGAAACTAGCTTGATCTAATTTTATGGATATAGTGAACCATATAACTGATAATGTTCTTTGCTAGTTTTGCCTGTTGGAAAGCTCAGCCTCAAATCTATGACCCAGATCTAACAGTGGAACATTCCCTTGACCGTCTCCTCCTTTTTTGGCTACCTCCCCACTTAAACCATGTCTCCCTCTGCTTCTGAACTAGAATGGGACAAATTCACTAATGGGATTTAACTTCATATGTGGGTGCATAGGGGCAGGAGCAACAAAAAAGTATAGCTCCGATTGGTGAGCTAGGACATAGGAGTCCAGGGAGCCATGCCAAACATGCTCTTCTTTCTCTTTTCCCTGGACCACTCCTAGGCGGTTGCTCCTTAAGACCCTTTCTTGGAAATCTGGCATAAGAGTGAGCAAGCATGTCTTCCAAGAGACCAGCCATGTTACTGGTGGCTCATGGTGAAGGAGTGGCCAGTGCAGTGATGAATCATATCACAGTGCTGTGTTTATTTCCTCTGTTCATTTTTCTCTTTCCCTCACTCTCCTTGCTTTGGGTGTATATCTCTGAAATAAAGTGTTAGTCCCTTGATCCATGCATCATGCTGTGATTTCATGAGAATTTGGGCTAAGACAAAACTTAATGAATTTGCTACAGGCATAAAGCAGACCTTCTCCTTCCTGCCTTTTAGTTGGTTGGTTGGTTGGTTGGTTGGCTTGCCGGGGAGGGGCCACCTTTTTTGATCATTGGACTTGGTCCCCATTGCCAAGAATTTGTATTTGGCAGAAATTTTCCCTTTTGATGTCTTTCTTAACAGAAAACTGAGACTAAGTGTTATTCCAGTGCTATCCCCAAACTCCAACATTTTGACCCCTTAATTCTAGTAGGAACTGCAGGAATGCCAGAAAGCATGAAAGAGCAACTGACTGTAGCCTGCTGTTTAATATAGTTGAAATAGCTTGTCAGACTTCCACTGTGAAAGCAGATTTTTTTCTGCTGGCAGAAACTAAGAGAAGTGCCATAAAATCAGCAATAAGCTGTGAAATGC
>NW_005871112.1:2431825-2432912 GCF_000147115.1 Myotis lucifugus | reverse complement strand
ACCCATTTCTCTCATAATCATTTGCAGTAATTGTCCCACAAAGGTCCATGATAACCTCCTAATAATCAGCCCACACACAGACTTTCCTCAGCTTGATCCTCCTTGACCCTCCCATGGCTTTAAACCACCCTAATTTCTCCATTCTCACCAGGCTTCGCTTCTATCACATGGTGATATCCTCATTCTGTGACAACCAGTCTGATTATTTCTCCCTTGTCTCTTTCATTTGTGTCTATTTTGGTTCCATGCCCTCAAATTAGAGCACCCCCCCCCCCCACTCAGATCCTGTCTCTTTTTCTCCTCCTTCTCATCCTGTTTCTGTGGCTTTAACTATCATCTCCATATAAATGAATCTCACCTTCCCCCAATTATTTCTTCATCCCAACCTCTTTCTTTAGCTTCATTCTATATTCTGAATTGCATAATAGAAATGTCTACTTGAAGGTCACCCTAATATCTCAAGTTTAACAAGTTTAAAACTGAACTCATCATATTTTCCCTATACTGCTCTTCCTTCTGGTTCTGTATTTTTTAATGGATCCACCCTTATCCCAGAAACCTTCAAGCAACTCTGATTCAGTCCCTTCTTGCACACTCTATACATAGTCCAGGGCCATCCTAACAACTTTTTCACAATCTCACTTACTAATTCATCTTCATTTCCCCCAGTGCCATTCCTCTAGTTCAAGCTGCCGTTACCTAGCTAGTCCCCTCTGTCTATTTTCTCTGACTTCCAATTCATCTGTCCATTGCTATCCATATTAATCTTGTTCATGCACCTATTTGTTTATGACATCCCTTGCTCCAAATTCTTCAAGAACTCTTTCTTGTTGTCTAACAAAGTGGACATTTTTCATTACCCATGGGTCTCTCCATCTTCTACAGCCAACTGACATTGGCAGTCACTATCAATAGTATCCTAACCTACCCAACACTGCAAAAACACTGAACTATAACTCAATCTCCAACAACACTCTACTCTTCTAACACTGAGCTTTTGTTCATTCACTTTCCTGTGAGAGTCCTACCAGAAAGCCCTAGTCTAGTCCTCCACCCATCACCATTAAAAAAAAAAAAAAAGTTAAGA
>NW_005871112.1:2414841-2431725 GCF_000147115.1 Myotis lucifugus | reverse complement strand
TGAGGAGAAAACCCTTCCTCACATTCGATAACAGCAAGGCACTGTTGTAATTTTGTGTCAGATAATTCTTTTTGTTGGTAGGGTTGGGGGGGGGGTACCCTGTGCATTATAGGATGCTTAGAAGCATTTGTAGTGTCGACCCACTAGATGCCTGTAACATCCTCTGACCCACTTCCAAACTATATTTTTAAGAAAGAAAAGTCTCTAAACACTATCAAATATCCCCTGGGTAGCAAAATCTAAATTTAGATAAATACATGTATGGTTAAAATGCATTTAATTCCCCAGAAGCATTGAAAATGGTCATACTAACATATTTTCCCATGGAAAAGCAACTGAACCCATTTTCAAGTCCTCGTTCCAGAATCCCTCCTGTTTATATTCCTTGGGCTGAGCTTTTTTGTAATCAGTTTGTATTCTGTAATATTATGTAAAATTCTGTAACATCCATAACAGTTTACAGCTACAGATCAGACAATATTCACAGACACCATTCCAAACCACCTATTGTCATGAATATACAAATATGGAAGAAAAGAACCCAACTGTTCAAACTGTGATAACTCTTGATTGGGGTCTAGGGGACAATTCAGTTGTAAACATGCCCTCGATATGCCAGGATGGCAGAAAAGACAGATGCAAAAAATTAAAAAAAAAAAGAAAGAAAAGAAAAAAGACATCATGCTGAGAGACTTTTTGTTTGAGAACCCTTTTCCTTTTAGACAGCTTCCCCCATCATTAATAATTGATCTGTGGACCTGAAGTGCATCTTACGTTGAGTTTTAATTTGCCTTGATGCAAACACAGTACCAGGTTATAGATGCACTTAACTATTTTTAATAGTGGTTGTGTTACTTGTAATACTCTTTCAAGATGTATAATAAACCAAGAAAGTTCAATAAATTTTGAGTAAAATTTCGGAGAGGCAGCTATTGTGTTGGAACAAGGGCAGATGTCTCCTCCTGATACTCGCCTGCTGAGTGACAGATTAGTAGGTGACCGGGTAGAACTTTGACTCTAATATTACAAAATCCCATTCTTACAGGTCACCAAAACCCCTTGGAAAGGTTACAACTTTATTTCAGGTACAGATAAACAAAAGTCTACCATTCTGCAAACCTGTTTATTTTTTAAAAATAAATAGCCACTTTCCCCAGTTGAAGCAAATATATCATTTTTGTCCTAAAATACAAATTTCTAGAATATGTCTTAAATTGCTTTTCCTATAAAGCTTACTCAAAGAAACCAATTCCTGTTTTCATTAAGGCAATAAAATTAGTTTTCACTCCTCAAATATAAGATTTGTTAAGGTAACCAATGGTCCAGTGGTCAGTGGCTGTGCTCGATGTGTACTTTACACAATTACTGTCAGTATTGGATATGTGTCCAATTTACTTAACTCACCTCCCTTATACAGCATGTGTTTATTACAGAGTGAGGCTAATTTATTTACTCGTAAGTTTTTCATTCTCACCCTTCCTATTTATTCCTGTATGAAGTGATGTAGCTTCAAATTTGTGAATCCACACAAAGTGACATTGTGTGTGCAACAGCAATGTGACTGGGGCCTTATTTCATTGTCTACTTTTTGCATTGCTGATTAGTCTACTGGCAACTCTCTAAATTTATGGTGTCTGTAAACTCCTGAGTGATGATGGTTCTTCAGATGTTAATTATCCTCATTCATAGACTTGATTATACATTTGATATACAGCATATATGGCTGTCCTTTGTATTCTGAAAAAATGCTACTAACAGTGATTCCTGTCTCTGGGTGCTAGTGCAGAAATGAGCAGTATGTGTCTATCAGCATGTTTCACACACACACACACACACACACAGAGCTTTATTGAGAAATGAGCAATGCCCACCTTAAATTAATGCCCACCTTAAATTAGAGCTATTATTATAGTATTCACTAAGTTTATGGTATTTTAACACAAATTTTAAGCTAAGGAAAAGAAAACCAAAACAATTTTTCCCCAAAATTCTATTATGGATTTAAGGGAAAGAAAGCAATTTTATACATCCTGAACCTGGTGTAAATTCTTTTTCAACCCTCTATTCATGTAAAGGAAACAAATTATATAGGTATATTAATTCAAGGTTTAGGGTAGAAGCTTTTATTATTGAATATAAATACCTTCTTTGACCCACGTTAATTGATATGTTAGAGCAGTGGTGGTTCTTTTTATTATTATTATTATTATTTTTATCTTGGGACATCAATTGTTTAAAGCAAATCTTATGCCGAAACTTAAGAGGCTTTATGTGTTCTTTTATACATATATATGCATGTAAACATGTGTGTACATGCATGCAGTCATATGAAAGGTTAAATCCAAGGTGGGAACCAATATGTTTTCTCCCTCATACTACTCCTTCCTTTCCATATAATTTTTTTCAGCACCTCAGAGAAACTTGAGGAAACCCAGTTACTGCCTGGTGTCCACATTTAAAATCATCACTTTAATAATAATCACAAATGCCAATCAAACAGTAATAACATATACAATTTTACAGGGTGCGTGGAATGTTCACATTGTTTTAGATCTGATAGGCAGATCAAATGACTCACTCACCATTTGAAGGAATGACAGACACTAAAAGGAAAGGAGGGAGATGGCACTTTAAGGTGGGCCCGAATAGAGGAAAGAATGTCAAAAAGAGATGGCATCTGGTGGAAAGAGTCAGGATGTGGTCATGTCAAAGAAATCAATGTCAATAGGATAAGACTAGCCAGCAAAACATGAAAACTTGGGAGAAATGCGAGGTCACATGATAAAAATGAGAAATCATGGGAGTGAGGGTAGATAACATTTATGTGCAGTCACTAAGTCAAGCTTCTCACATGTCATCTCCCAAACTACTCTATGAGGGTATAGGTCTATTAGCCTCATTTTAGAATGTAGAAATTGTAGCTCAAAAGCATGCACTAGATAGACAGGCCGTCGTGTTGAACTTGAACACAGTCTGTGGACAACAAGCTGGTGCCCTGAGCCACTATGCCATACTGTATGCTAGAAACTAAAGTAATGGGCACAGCCTATGTGTGGATTGAAAAATCAAAGATCCCTCAAAAGCCTTTCTTATAGCTGAGATGTTGGATGTGGTTAGCATGGCACAGAGGGCCTGGCTCTAATCTAGAAGAAATTGTCCTTGTCCCAACTTTATTGTAAACTCGCTGTGAGGTGTTGATCTTTTCATTGCACTTGTACAAGATTGCTTCCTCATCTAAAAAAATAAGGAGGTTAGAATAGACGATTTCTATGATTCCCTCCATGTTCAACAATCTTTGTATGAAACTTTAAAAAATGTAATATCCGTGTCCTGACCAGGTAGCGCAGTTGGTTAGACCATCATCTCCATACACCAAGGTTGCAGGTTTGGTCCCCATCAGGTTACGTATAAGAATCAATCAACCAATGAATTTATAAATAAGTGGAACAACAAATCAATGATCCTCTCTCTCTCTCTCTCTCTCTCTCTCTCTCTCTCTCTCTCCCCCCTCTGCTCTCATCAATATGTAAATTAAAAAAAACTTGTGATATCCAGAGCCCACTGAGTCCTAATGTGGTGTCATTCCCTGCCAGTGAAAGCTAGATTGGCATGATTGATACCTGCCAACACAGGATTGAAGGTATGCCTTGAGCCACTCCCATTGTTGCACCTCTCCTCTGCGGGGATGGTGTTTTTTGCTCTAACGCTCCCTCAGCACACATTAGAGGTGAAGAGTGCCCTGAAAGGTAGAATGAAGTCATCTGCAGTACTCTCCCTTCTGAGTTGGCCTGCTCAGATCGTTAGTCCCATTTGGTACATTATGATATCCTGTTTGATTACTTCAACTTTAGAGGTCTATGAAGAAATAAAGATGTAGAAAGAGTAGAAGACAAATGTTTAAAAGGCTACCATCCTATACACATTTATTACATCCAACACAATGCTCAGCACTTTATCTACTTTGTTTCATATTACCTTCCCAACACACAATTAGTTTAGGCACCATTACCCCACTTTGCAAAGGCAGGAAACTGAAGCTCATTGAGATTTACACACCCACCAATGATCATATTGTTTTAAGTAGCAAAGCTGAAATCCAAATGGCTAGGGTCTCCTTGATTCTAAAGCCTTTTCTACTTCTTACTAGAGGCCCGGTGCACAAATTCGTGCACGGGTGGGGTCCCTCTGGGTGGCCTGCAGGGATCGGGCCAAAACCTGCAGTCCAATGCTACCTGCAGCCTGCCACTCCTGCTCATCCTGGCCCCACTGTGCCTGCCACGGGCTCACACCCTATCAGTCCTGATCGATCAGGAGAGGCTCGAGCTGCCACAGCAGCGCTGGCCAGCCATGAGCCCTGCATCTGGCACCTTCCCAAGGGGAGTGGCCTATGGGATCTGCTGAAACTGGCTCTCCAACACCCCCTGAAGGGTCCTGGATTGTGAGAGGGCACAGGCCAGGCCAAGGGACCCCACGAGTGCATGATCGGGCCACTGAGGGACCATTGGAGGGCTCCAGGGCGTGTCCGGCCCATCTCACTCAGTCTTGATCGGCCGGACCCCAGCAGCAAGCTAACCTACTGGTTGGAGCATCTGCCCCTGGTGGTCAGTGCATGTCATAGCAACTGGTCGACCAGTTGACTCTCTGCCCCCTGGTGGTCAGTGCACATCATAGCGAGCAATTGAGTAGCCTTAGCATATCATTAGCATATTATACTTTGATTGGTTGTTCTGTTGTTCTGCTGTTCAGTCTATTTGCATATTACCCTTTTATTATATAGGATAATTCCTTGTAAAGAAAGAAAAGTGCTGATTTAAGAATGACTTTCAAATATATAGAGGGTTTGTTTTGTAAAAGTCTATTGCTGGATATTCTCTGTATTATCTGTAAGTAGAAGGAACAAGGATAAGCTTTATTTGTAGCGTGAGAAATTTGATTTGGTCATAAAAAATAGTTTCTTAACAAATCTTGTATGTGTAACTGGCCATCCCTTTAAAATGGCTTATGTCAACTTCTTATATGAGTGCTAACTTTTAGAATAAATTCACTTTTATCAAAAAGTATTTAGGGCACTGATAAAAACCTAATTTGGTTATCCTATCACTGTGTAACAAACTACCCCAAAACTTAACAACACAAAACGACAAATGTTATGCTGCTCATGATTCTTTGTGCCTGGAATTTGGACAAAGGACAACTGGGACCTCACCCTGAGTTGGAATGGCTCAATTTAAGTAATGTATCTAGGACCTTCTTTCTGGTTGTTTGCTGATTTCCTTGGTTCTTCTCCATGTGCTGTCTTTTGGGACTGAAATGTATAAGATAGCTTTGTTACCTCTATTCTCTTAGCTGGGATGGCTGGACCAGCTGGGGTCTGGCCAGTCATCTCTCTTGGTCTTTACATAGCCTCTTCACATGGATAATAGCATTGAGGTATCAGTCTCAGCTAACTGAACTTCTTACATAGCAACTGGTTACCAGCAAGCATTCCAAATGAGCAAGGTAGAAGCCACAAGGACCTCCAAACATAGTCTAAGTCACACAGTGTCACTTACACTGTATTCTTTTGACCACACAAATGATTCCAGGTACTGTGTGGAAAGGCACTAGACAGGGTCATAGGTATTGGAAGCTGTAACTTATAGAGTCCATCTTTAGAGACTAGCTATGACAAGCCCCATGGAATTATAGGGTTGAAAGACACATAAGTAGCTAGTTAAATATACTACACAAATAAAACCATCTAACAGGGAAAAAATATGCTAGAAATAGACAAACAGTCTTCTAGGCCACCAAGAACAATTTTGTTTATGGATTAAGAGTATTGTGGCCCTATAATATTCTAACTTCTTCCTAGGCAAAAAATTTGTAAGTCTCAAATGAATTACATATTAATAATTTTTCCCATATATAAGGATAAAAATTGCTTGGGGCTATAACTTGCAGCTTTCAATTTGCATCTTCAAGACCCAGGGAAGGCTTCTATATGACACATATGTTTGACTCTCCTAGCTGAAAATAAAGTAGCATGGGCTTAATTCTATTGGCAAGAGACAAGGTTTTCATAATTTTAGCCTAGTGAATCATTATAGCCTGTAATTTAAATTTAATGATCTGACTCATTGAAATGATAAGATCCCAGCTTTGGGCAGGCATATTGTTTCTTCTGATAGGAAAGTCTATTATTTTATATGTAGGTATACCCTCCCCTTTTCTGTGCACCTTTAAGTAAAAGGCAGACAGTGTTAGCTGGCCCTCACCAGGGCAAATGATTGAGTCACTAGAGCTTATGTGAACATCTGTAGTTCTGTATTTGAATCTAGTGAGCCCACCACTAATGATGTCATACAAATCAGAGGTTTCACTGTTGACAAAGACCATGTGTTCCCCCATCAGCTTCCTGTGTAATGTTTTGTTTACTGTATATTCAGCAGAGGATTTGAGCAGCTTTACCCAGAGCAAAATATTCTATCCACAGGCTGTTCTACATGATGTGCTGTATGAAATAGGTTAAGTGTTTCTAAAAGACATGAGAAGTGAAACTCTCTCACTAAAATAGCGTTGAATGAGATAACTTTGTTGCTGAGACATACAATCTCTTAGCTCTTCTATGGAGACCAAGAGAGTAAGTATTATGCTGAGTCTCACACACAAAAAAAAGACATGAAAAATGAAGAATAATTTTAAAACATAACCAAATAGATTCAAATAGATTCTGTCGAAGGATCATGACTTTGAATAATGACTATTTCTTCTATCTACTCGAGATCAGGAAGGTAATGTATCACTTCCCCATTGATGTCTTATTATAAAATCTTGTGAGGAAATTTGGTTATAGTCTTAGAAAGTAGAGTGGTTAAATCTGTCCAATTTGATTGACCAGAATATATTGAAATAACTGGCCAGTAATGGTTTGCTTTCTTGTCCTACTGTGTTGACTTTTCAAGACCAAAGGTATGCAAAGTTTGGTGGTTTAAAAAGCTAAAAGGAGTTATGGCATCTCAAAAATATGCATCAGGATGGAATCATGGATCCACTACCTAGTAAAATGTGATTTTGACAAAGTATTTGATTTCTTTTAGTCTCAGTTTTCTTCTTTGTAAAAAAAAGGGATGATAAAACTGTCTACTTCTTTAGATAGTTATTCAAAGGGATGAATAATTCACACATTTAACATAACTCCTGATATATAAACACCAAGTAAATATGGATATTAGAAAAATTTTTGTCTATGAATAAAATACGTTATTACCCAAACTTCCAATTTTACCCATGAAGGCATCTGCCAATTAGACTCAACTGAAAATTGAACGGAAACAGTTTTGAGGTTAATCATACTGTAATACTTTGAGATGATCTATTTCTGATTTCTGTTGCATCATATGGACAATTAGTTGGATTTGGCTCCTACATTCACTTCCTACACAGACTCTCTTATAGTTAAAAATCCAACTTTCAAGTACTCTGTGGAGCCAATAACAACTTCCAGTGGTGGCCAATTCAGTCTCACCTCCACTGCAGAGTAAACTAAAAATAAACTGGACATTGGGGGTGTAGCTGGCGAGCCACCCTAATTACCCTAATTCTATATCCTGAAGAATTAAACTCTATAGAGAAATAAAATATTCTTTTATGGTTTTCTTGAAGACCAGTGTGGGAATGAAGGTGTTTATGTGTTTATCTTAATCACAGTCCAGGTTTTAGAGTTTGTTTGGTTTGCTTTAAAAAAGAGGAATGTATAAAGGGTAGCTAGCTGTTCTTCGTAGTTCCTGGCAATATAAGACAGGATCACAAAGATGTGGTAGGATGAAATTTGGTGCCTCAAGTAGTACATTAAGGAGCTTCTAAAACTAATGGTTTAGGTTTCAATACTTCTAGCAACAGTAATAAAGAAATGAAGGGAGAAATATCCTTAAATTTCATTTGTTTTAAAATGACAAGTCCCCTAAATAACTAGGATTGACCCCAAACAATACCTTGTCTTCCTTCACTCAGCCTAAGCCAGCAGATGCTGGTTTTCTGAACCTAGTTCTGAGGCATCACTATGGTCCCGAGAAAGATAATTCTGTGCTATTCATCAAGGTAGACATGATAAATAAGAAAAAGGACATTCATTTTGTCTCTATTTCAAAAAGGATTCTTTTCATTAAGATATTCTAAGAGAGGGCTTTCTTGTTGCTCTTCGTGTGTGTTTATATGTATGCATGTAATTTCAAGGATTAGAGACCATAGGCCATGTTTTCATCTTATCATAGGTGTTACCTTCCCAGTGCCAATAAAACTTTTATGAGGAAGAAAACATTGTGTTCTTTGGTGCTTGTTATTGACAATCTCCTCACCCCTGTGGATACTTCAAAAAGTTATGTCAAACCCTCACTGTCTACAAGGGTTTTACTTTTATGATTCAGACCTGGTCCTCCCAGGGCTTGCCTTTCAGGTCAAAAGTCAGAAAGTCATCCTCTCTAGAAGTCTGATTAGCACTTGAACTTCAGGAGATTTATGACCACTAGACTTGATTTTTAAAGCAGTTTTATCCAAGTACAGACCATTTATTCTGTGAACAGTGATTAGTGATATTCATCTTCCACCATATCCATATATCTTATACCTAAAATATACATTTTTTGCTATTTTTGTTGCTGTTGATAATGTATTTATTTGAGAATGTTATATCATCGTCAGTTAGAGTATATCATCAGTTTAATGTGATTTCTTTTTCAAAATCTCTAATCAATTCCTTAGAGGCAATGAGAGAATCCTGACAATATACCAACTATACCTGTGAATTTATGATGCCTATTTTGGAACTCAGGGTCTACTACTTGTCCCACATTTATTATTTGTGTTCTCTCTACCAGGCAGATGTTGGAAGTGCAGAAATTATAAAGAAGAAAAAAGGAACTATATCTTCTTGCCCTAAAGGGGTTCAGGGTTTAGTTCAGCACTGTCCAATAGAAATATAATGTGAGCCACATTTGTAATTATAAAATTTCTAATAGGCACATTAAACAAAGTAAAAAGAAACAGGTTAAATTAATTTTGATAGCATATTTAATATTTTTAAAGTATTGTTTCAATATATAAACAATTTAAGAATTCTGAATGGAATAATCTGTGGGTTTTTGTTTTGTTTTTTTCATTTTACTGTCTTTGAAATCCAGTGTGTATAATTATTCCTATAGCACATTTCAGTTCAGCATAGCCACATTGCAATAACTTGATAATCTCTTGTCATTTGGAGAACATAAGTCTAGTTGTATGAATAAGAAAAGCAATGATCAAAACACAGTTGATAAAGATATAACCTTGTCATTATGGAAGAATAAGGAACCTACCACAGATTGGCCAGCAATCATCAGGCTCTGTTTCCAATTTAAAGTCAGACTTCCCCTGACCTTAAATGAAAACACGGAGTCATGGAGACAAGCACAGTTGTAATAATGTAGATTTGAGAGTCAGATATGCCAGGGTTTGAGTCTCAGCTTTATTACTTACCAGGTTTCCTTGGACAAATTACTGAACTTCTTTAAGATCTCGTTTCCTCTGGTAGGGTTGTGGTGAGGTTCATGTGAGACGGCACCTGGGACTGTACCTGGCACATTGACTGGCATATGCTAGATATGCTTAATGGATGTTAGTGACTGTTGTTATAACTGCATACAAGAGCGTACTAAGTTCGTATGACCAAAGGATGAGTCATCCTCAATCTTGCCTGGACAGTAGAATTATCGTGGAAATTTTAAAAAGTAATGATGGGAAATTCAGGAAAGAGACAAGTCAAGTGATATCTCAAAGCCAAGGACACATCTAAGCAAATGCAGTACATTCTCTAGGACAGTCAATTCTTTTCTAGCAATTCAGCAGCAGAAGAAAGGGGTGCTGCTCTCAATTTGAAAAGATTTGATGAATTTGACAACCAAATGATGTGTTAGTTTAATTCTGATTCAGAGAAACCAACTGAACACACACACACACACACACACACACACACACACACAACCCAAAACATTGTTTATAGAACTGGGAAGATTTAAGATGGCTTACAGTGTTAGATAATAGCAATCAATTCTTTGTGGAATGATGGTGTCAGGAATTAGTTTTAAAATGTTTAAACAAAAAAGGAATAGATCAAGTATGGTGAAATTTTGGTAATTGTTGGAATCTGAGGGTTATGTATGTGGATAGTCATTTTGCCACTCTTCTTGAAATGTGAAAATTTCTGAAATTAAAAATACATACTTATTATATAATATTTAGAAAATAAAAAAATGAAGGAAAAGACTACTTTGTGGTCCCCATAAATTCTATTTTAACTGCCTAGGGACGAAATGGGGCCTGGGCACTGCTATTTGTAAAAGTGCTAGTAATTCTAACATACAGTCACTATTAACAGGCTGAAAGCTTGGATGCAAGTACTGATGTTTATAGGAGAGGAGTCTGGAGGAGTAGGACGGTGCCATGCTGTCCTAAAGGTCATTTAAAGGTTATTTGAAGTCAAGGATTTTAAGCTGGAAAGTATATGGTTGTACTCACATTTTACAAAAAAAAAGAAGAAGAAGAAAGAAAAAGAAAACATTCTTTCAGGGCTGTTGAAAATGGTTGACCAAAGGAAAAATTGAGGCAAGAAATGATGGGGGTGTGAATTCAGGTAGCAAATACATAGCTTTCAAAGGAGGGGCAGGGATTAACTCCTCTCTGTGAGGTCAGACACACCCAAATTGTTAACATTTGTCAGAGAGGTGGAGCACTGGTTGTGGTGCACCAGAAGAAGGCGCCCAGTTTCTGAATTGGGAAATTGGATAAATGCATGGAAGTGCCATTTGTTAAAATGAAAAATGACAGCAGATTTTCAGGGAACTGAGAGGGAAGGGATGGCTTCAGTTCTGAATCCCATTGTTTAGGTCACAGTGGAAATACCCTATGTAGGTAAGGAAAGCAGATATCTGAGAGTAATCCGACACTGTGCTAAATGCGTTCCTTGTGTTGTCTGGAGAACCATCCCCCCACCCCCTGAGGCACGGTCTGTAATGATGTCTGTCAGGCAAATGAAGAAACTTTAGCTTAAAGTGGTTCAATAATGTGATCAGCGTGTCACAGCTAGTAGGTGTAGGCTTGAGGACTCGAAGCTGTCCCAGTCAAAAGTCCATGTTCTTGATCACTGTGTTACAGGGCCATCCAAAGTGGGAAGGTGACTTGAGAATGGGAAAAAAAGATAGATTGTAGACACTCATTTTAGAAGCCAAGTATTTAGAAATGTAAATAACTTGTAAATGTATTTCTGATAATGAGGCCTTTGCATAATGTGATCATGTTTATGAACAGCATATGACTTCATTCAAGGATGTATTTGTATAGTATTTTCCAGTATTTTAATTGTCTTGCAAACAGGGCACATAGGTCAGATTAATCTGCGGCTTAATCACAAGGCTAAAAGAGTGCTGATTGCAAGTCTGAGTTTTCTTGCTGTTACATAGATTTTTTGTTGGAGGAATTTTATGCAGATAACTGCCTATAGAAGTTTAGAAATGATAGGCCTGTCAAAATGATCAGCATTGTCCTGCCTGGGTGGTTTGGTTGAAGTGTCCTTTCTCACACCAGAGGGTTATGGTTTTGATTTTCACATACCTGGGTTGCAGATTCAATCCCTGGTCAGGGGGTGTATGGAAGGGAGGCAACCTATCAATTTCTCCCTCTCTCTCCCTCCCTCCCTCTCCCTTCCTCTCTCTAAAAATAACATGTCCTCAGGTGAGGATTAAAAGAATTTAAGAAAAGATCAGCATCAATGGTAGTACAGGTGCTTCACATTGGTCTGCATTGACTGAGGTGTGTTTTTTTTCCCTCCCTTCACTCCAAATCTCCAAGAATCTCTATCCCATATTGACATAGAAACCACCAGATCCCTCTCAAGTATAACAAACAATTACAGTGAAAAAGGAAGATTGCCTTTAACATTTTTTTCAAAGCATTTTCCAAGGGATGTTTGTTTCCAGACTGCACCCATTCCCAAGAATGTTACCCATATTCTAAATCTTCATATAGATGGGATTGAATAAATTGTATTATGTGGGGGTATTGGGGAAACAAGTGGAACACACCACATCGATTAGAAAAAGGTTTTGCAGTAAGGTTTCCTGGTTTTAAATCTCTTCCACCCTTTCTGGCTTTGGGATGCTGGGCAAGTTATTTCAAGGTTCTAATTTGCAGTTGCCTAATCAATGACATAAGAATAAGAAAACCCACATGACAGAATAATAGTGAATTTTGAACAAAAACCTGTATTCCTTTTCTACTGCCATGAGAGCACATTTTCTGTGGCTCAAAACAAAACAAATTTATTTCCTTACAATCCAGGAGGTCAGAAGGTTCTAAAAGAGAGTTGGTTCTCTCACCTCCTTCAGCTCCTGGAGTTGCTTCTGTTGCCACACCTCTTCTGTAATGCATCTCCTGCTCACATGCACTGGGGACATGTTACAGGGAGGCCGTTAAGTACGGGACAATGGTTTTTTCAAGGGGCAGTTCTGCTCCCCAGTGAGGTCTCAAGGATGGGAGTGGCAGTGGAGTGTGCAGTGCTATCTAGTTGGAAGATCCTAGGAATGCGGCTCAACATCCTATCCTCATGACAGCTCCCCGTCCCAAAGAAATACAGGGTGGGCAAGAGTAGGCTTACAGTCATTGTGTGGAAAATAATACAATAATGAATAAATAATGATACAAGAATAAACTCTGTGTTTCATGTATTCACAACTATAAACCTACTTTTGCCCTTCCCTGTATCATCCCTAAATGACAACAGTGGTGAGATTGACAAAACCTTGGAATCTATATTAAGATTCCTGACTCCAGAGTCCAAATGCCTGGTACTAAACCGGCTTCACCATGCACTGAAGCATCCTTGACCATGTGGCATCATCTCTCTGGTCTCAAGTGGTTTCTTTGTTTTTATTTTTTTCCATGTGTGGAATGGGAATAATAATAGTACCCATCATAGAGGGTCGTTGTATGTGATTGCAATGTAAATGAAATACATTTATGTACATGTGATTATATATGTAAACACTCAGGACAGTACCACTTAATAAATGTTAGTTCTCCTTAATACTGTTATTAGCACTCAGTAAATAGGAACAATTGGTGTTGTCTGTGCCTTTTCAGAGCCTTTCAGAATATATTACAAACTAGTATAAATGAAACGTTGTATTTTATTTTTAACTCCAATAGTAAGACAGGTTATTGCAGCAACCAATTTTTAAAAATCAAGATCTTGCCCTATCTGGTTTTGCTCAGTAGATAGAGCATTGGCCTGTGGACTGAAAGGGTCCTGGCTTCAACTCCAATCAACGGCATGTGCCTCAGTTGCAGTCTCCTCCCCTGCCTGGAACTTGGTCAGGGAACATGCATGAGGCAACCTATTAATGTGTTTCTCTCACATCAATGTTTCTCTCTGTCTTTCCCTCTCTCTTCCACTCTCTCTAAAAATCAATGGAAAAATATCCACAGATGAGGATTAAAAATAAAATCAAGATCTTTGCAGAATTTTAAGGCCAATTAATGAAATATATAAATCCTAGCCACTTCTCTGGAGTCTAGCCAAATCTCAGGCTACAGAGAAGCAAATAGCTTCATATTCCACAGGTTGTATCTCGGGTAATCTGACCTCGGCAAAAACACTTAGCATAATACACTTCAGAATATCATAATATCCCCTGTCTTTGATGGATACATGTAAATTAAGAGGCTCATCAAATCACTATTTTCATCATGGTATGGTTTGTTTACTCTAGAACATGCCTGTGTGATTTCAAAAAAATATATTTTTATTGATTTCAGAGAAGAAGGGAGAGGCAGAGAAAGACAGAAACATCAATGATGAGAGAGAATCATGGATCGGCTGCCTCCTGCATGCCCCACACTGAGGATCGAGCCCGCAACCTGGGCATGTGACCTGACCAGGAATTGAACCGTGACTTCCTGGCTCATAGGTTGATGCTCAACCACTGAGCCACACTGGCCAGGCTGCCTGTGTGATGTTAGTAAACATGCATGCAATGCTATCCTCCCAACCTGTATTGTCCAATATGATAGCCACTAACCACACGTAGCTACTGACTACTTGAAATGTGACTATTTAAAAGGGAGATAGGCTAAGTACAGCTTACATGCCACATTCTAAAGATTTAGCATGAAAAAAAGAATATAACATCTCATTAATATTTTATATTGATTATATATTTGAAATGATAATATATTGGGTATATTGGGTTGAATAAAATATATTATTGAAATTACATTTTTCCTATTTTAAAACAATGTTTAAATCAGGCTATTATAAATTTTAAATGTGTATATGTATATATACATACTCACATTATGTATCTGTTGGACAGCAATATTCTGAACTTTGTTCTGTGTTATTTTGAGGCAGATTCTCTGTGAAACATCCTGTCTTAAATGAGCAAAGCATGCCAATGGACGCAGGAGGAATCGCACAGAAATTAAATTAAGAATGAGATTTTAATCCTCCCAGGCAGCATTTCTCAAAGGGAAGTTCTTGAACTGCCTGTCTGCATCAATGTCTCCTGGTTGTGGAAATAATGCAGATTCCTGGGTTTCCTTCAGGTGTAATCATCCCCAGGAATCTGGATTTTTAACAAATGCCTTCTTGATTCTTACACTAAATTTTGAGAATAACTGACAGACAAATGTGTCAAGACTAAAGAGATAAAACATCAGATAACAAAAATACCCAGACACATGAATAACAGCAATATATCTGATAGACACAATACTACTCACCACTACACATCAGAACTAAAGTAGTGGGTATTTGTGAGTTTCATTTGTATTGTAGAGCAGCGATTTCCAACCTTTTTCATCTCATAGTGCACATAAAGAAATTACTAAAATTCTGCAGTACACCAACAAATATTTTGTATTTTTGGCCAATCTGACAGAAAAAAATAGGTATAATTTTGTTTCATTCATGACTAGTATTGTATTAAATGTTGCATTTTTTTTTTGACAATCTAAGGAAAAAGAGGACAGTGCCCTGACTATAGTCAGGTATTTTATGTGTTTTTTAAAAATATATTTTTATTGATTTCAGAGAGGAAGGGAGAGGGAGAGAGAGATAGAAATATCAATAATGAGAGAGAATCATTGATCAGCTGCCTCCTGCACGCCCCCCACTGGAGATCGAGCCCGAAACCCAGGCATGTGCCCTGACCGGGAATCAAACAGTAACCTCCTGGTTCATAGGTCAACGCTCAACCACTGAGCCATGCCGGCCAGGCAGGTATTTCATGTTTTAAAAATTCTTGCGGCACACCAGTGTGCCCCAACACACTGGTTGAAAATTGTTGTAGAGGAGTGAGAATTTCAATACCATTCACTTACGAGTACACATTAAATCATAGGATGCCACATAGCGTTCTGGGATGAAATGTCATCTTATTCAAAAAATATAAATGGAATTTAGCCATCTCTGCCTTCACCCTATTAGGCCATCTATAGACCAAACTGCAAGAAAAGATTGATTTCTTTCTTAGAGGAAAGTACTGATTGCAAAGTGAACCCTTTAAAGAACAAAATTCCTTGAAGGAAGTGTGTGCGTGTGTGTGTGTGTGTGTACAGATGTGTGTATTTATATAATTTTATTACTGAGTTAGCTAAATAAAGTACACATTAGAAATCCAAAGAAATATTTTGTGTGATAAATAGTGTTGCTTATTACTAAGTTACTATGATTATAGCAGTTTTATGAAATTTTAATTACATTACACACCTGCTCAAATATTGGTTTTGAACATTAATCGAGTTACTTGAAAAACATTTCATGAAATGGGAAATAAGAAAATGAAATGGCTTATTTACTTATCCCACTGCATTAAAATAAAACTCAATAAGGAAAGTCATAAGAAAAAAAATGAGAGTCCTACCCAGAAAACTCATTCAGTAGGAACCACAGGTGGGTTTTCAGCTGCATAAATCATCTTCAGTGATTGAATAGCATCATAGCTATGCTCTCAAGACAATGCTTACAATGCGACATATATGCCTTAGAAGTACTGGCATACTACTTCTGGCAACATCATAAGATTAGAAACCCATCAGATATGTTGCGGTTAGGAGGTGGGCAAGATGCCTCTTAATGCTATTCGCCATCATTACTATTTGTCAGGTCCAATGATCCATGCAAATGGACAAGAAGGTGGTAGCGAAAGCATAAGACGGGAGGAGAGAGAAGGTGTTGCCTTGGTGAGCCAGAGACTGACACTGAGTTGATGTGACAGCTCCATATTGTGCTATCACATATATTTTCTGTCCCAGTGATTTCTTTCCTGTTGGAAATTACATGGGACAGTGACTTTGCTCAAGCCTAGATGTCAAACTGCTGCACTACTTCATATATGTTTGTTTTATAACCATCCTCAAAAATATCCTTGATTCAGGTTAGTAGCCCAGGTTGAAGTGGAAATTTGGAGGAACAGCCAAGTGTTCATTTTATTCAAGAACAGCCTTTCAACACGTATTGTCAACTGCACAGTGGCAAAAGACTCTTGTCATCCATCAAATCAGTCTTATCATTAGACACATGGATGGATGTCTTTTGGAATCTGACTGGGACACCCCTGAATTAGTTCTATATGTATCTACAGTCAGAATTATAGTCTTAAAACATGCAGGGAGAACAGAGGTTGCCAAGTATATATAATACCCAAAAAAGTTGAGCAGTCTTTATATATAATACTAGAGGCCCAGCACATGATATCATGCGGATAGGGTCCCTAGGGCCTAACCTCCTGCAATCAGGGCCATCTTCTGCCAATTCACCAGTCCCCAGGCCAAACCCCGCCTCCATCGCCGGGCTGTCAGGCCGTTGGGATCACC
>NW_005871112.1:2389297-2401378 GCF_000147115.1 Myotis lucifugus | reverse complement strand
TTTCTGTTGAGAATCATTTGATAATCTAATGGGAGATCCCATGTATGTTACTTTCCGTCTCTCTCTTGCAGCCTGTAAGATTCTCTCTTTATCCTGAACATTTGCCATGGTAATTATGATGTGTCTTGGTGTGGGTCTTTTCGGGTTCACCTTGTTTGGGACTCTCTGGGCTTGTGTGACTTTTTTCTTCCCCACCTCAGGGAAGTTTTCTGATATTATTTCTTCGAATAGGTTTTCTAATCCATGTTCATCTTTCTGTTGTTCTGGCACCCCTATTATTCGTATGTTGTTTCGTTTCATGTTGTCCCAAAGCTCCCTTAGGCTCTCCTCCTGTCTTTTAATTTTTTTCTCCATTTGCCGTACAGTTTGAGTGTGTTTTGCTTCCTTGTCTTCTAATTCACTAATTCGGTCCTCCGCTTCTCCCAGTCTACTGTTGATACTTTCAATGGAGTTTTTTATTGAAGCTATGTCACTCTTCATTTCTTCTTGGGACTTACTTAAGTTGTTGATTTTTTCATCTGTTTCTTCTAGCTTCTTGCATAAGTAGTTGAGTTTTTCATCTGTTTCTTCTTGCTTCTTGAACATCCGGTTCATGTACTCTAGGAACCTTATTCTGAATTCTTTTTCCGTCATGTTGCATATCTCTGTCTCACTTAGCTGCTTTTCTGGCGAGTCCTCCTTTTCTTTCCTTTGGGGGTTTCTTTGTCTACCCATGTTTGATCTCACTGACATGACTAGTTGTTGAATCGTTCAGTGGCTGGACCCTGGGTGGCAGTGGCTGCTCCCTGGGTGGCAGTGGCTCCTCGGGCTGTGGTTGCTCCTTGGGCAGTTGTGGTAGCAGCGGCTCCTCTGTTGATAGCAGAGCCTCTGTTGGGTGCTGTTCACAGCTGTGGTGGCACTTCTGGCTGGTGGAGGGAGGCTTCACACACAGCAACTGTTCCCCAGGCAGAGCGTATGGTGATCAGGAGGCCGCTGTTGCTTGAGTCTGCTTTCCATGGAGGGAAGCAGGTCTCCGCTGGGCTCTTGTAGTCGCGCTGCTTGCGAGTCGTTGCCTCCGGGAGGTAGGCGCTGGGTTAGTAGCCGTTCTCTGGATGCCGGTAACCGGTAGCCGCAACCCAAGATGGTGCGGTCTCCTATTATATTACTCTTTTACACTTAAATAATAAATATATAAATATAAAGCTAAAGAAATATGGTATTTTCTTCACTCAGGTAGTGTCTAGAGCTATAAACTATGCCTTTTTAATCATCCACAGGTACCTGTGCTCAGTACATTGACATGAATAGACTTCAAAGTTACTAATGATGATGATTTAATTATGATAAATTTATGCTGATACCTCTTGTCCTTACTGGTCACAATTGCTTAGTCGGATCCTTGTCTCCTGGCATTTTACCTAACCGAGTGATTAAGTGATGATAGCAGAGGGTCACTCTCTGTTCCCTTTGATTCATCTGCAAACACTCATATTTTCATGATTCTGGCTTTTTCATGGATCTGTCTGTGACCTTCTCTTGCACTTGACAGAACTGGTTGTGCATCCTGAAACTATTCTGAAGCCAGGGCAATCTGTTATTGTCAAAGCTCAGAGGTGCCGGACATTCACAGAGGAGAAACCTCAAGTTCTCAAAACTCATTTTTGCCCTCAGAGGTTACTGGGGAGAGTTGTACATCATCTCTCTTACCCAGGCACACAGGGCCCCCTTCTTTAGAAGAACTTGCCCGACCGGGTGGTCTAAGGGGGCAAAAGATAATAAGGTCACATTATCCTTTAAATTGCTAACAGAAAACTGCACAAATGATATTTTACATTCAAAGTAAATTTCAGTAAAATATAAAATTTAACTTGCATATTTCAGGAAAATTATTTAGGCAATAAGAGTACTATGCTATTTCATGCCTCCCCACTCTTATCAGCCCCTTATCTTCCTGATAAATGCTTTCTATCCTCAACAAATGGAAAAGTGTTACCTCTTGTTTAATGCCTTCCTCCACCCTCCCAAGTCACCTGAAGTGGTTAAACGTACCAAACTTAATTATTTGATTTTAAATCTATTCTTCCTTTTGGCCTTTGGAGGCCTCTAGGGCCAGGACTCTGTTCTAATTCAATTTTTCACCATCTTCATAATGCTAGGGTAATGTCATTTTTCTGCCTTTTCCACAGTATGTCTTTTTTTCTTGAATGAATGAATGAATGAATGAATGAAAAATGTTTAGTCTAAAACATTTTATTTATCCTTTTGCTTCTATTTTGCAGTAATGGTTTTGGAGTCGATTGACAGGGATCAATTTTAATTTCTATTTCTTAAAAGCAGTGTGATCCTGGATAAATTACCCAATCCTCTGAGCCTCAGTTTCTTCACCTGTTTAATAACAATAATAATACTAGTACTTGTTTCAGAGGCTCATAGTGAAAACTAAGTGAAGCAAGTCAAGTGATTGATATTCATTAACAGTCTCTTGAAAAGAACTAATAGCTGCAGCAAAAATAGATGTAAACAAAATCTTAAATTTTTCCTATAAGACAACATTCAGAAAAGAAATCAATAGCCACAAAGGTCACTAGATCTAATTAGAAGCAAGTGATAAAATGATGGACATATTTTATAGGCAACCTTCAACATGAAATAAATGGATTGTGTTTTACATGATTGCTTCTGAAACCATTGCCTTAGAGCTCAAAAAATGCAGTCTTCCATACAAGCAATATGCCAGTCGATGGCTCAGTGCTTAGAACAGCCAGCAGAGTACATATGCTATTAATAAAGAATAGTCCCTTTTCTATAAGGTAGTGCACCCTGTGTTCACAGTCCAAGCTCCCAGGAACACATGAGATGCTCACACAGCAGCAATATCACTGGCTGAAACATGTTAGGGAAGGCAGTCAAGCAGGTCCAGAAAATGGAACTTACTAGAATCAGGTAATAAAATTAATATGAAATTTAAAATGGGCTTTTATACCCATTTCCAAGATGATATTCAAAATCAACCAAAAAGATCATAAATGAATCTTTAGGGAATCTATTATATGAGGAAGAATTAGATGAACATTATTGTTACATAGAACTGAGTGTTTGAATTTTTGACCCTGGAATTGTGCAAACTGTGCAGAACCTCTTGAGTTTTAATTTCCTATATGCAAAATGAGAACAATAGTACTTGACCCAGTTACCAAGTAGGCCCTATGCTATAACTTATTTTAATGTATTAGGAATTTTTCTCATTTCATTTGACTTTCACTTTTGACCTTCATCATTCCCTGACATCTATGCACAAAAAAATGTATTGCTTTTATTGTCCTTGAAACTATTTCATTACAAACATCTTCATTATTCATTTTTCTTTTTACAGAATTCTCAAAATATCTATATTTTTTCTTAGGCCAGCTACATCTCTTTATCCTCTCATCATGCACACCCTTCATGATGCCAGAAATTCACTTTGCTTAGTACTTCTGATCCTTTGGTTGCCCTGGCTCGGAACCAAGTCTCCCCCATGGTCTTTGATTTCCACAACGTTTGCTCCAATGTCTTCACTTTTTTTTCCTCCCATGATCACCACAAAACTCATCTACCACTATGATTATTTTTCTACTTCTACTGAGTGGTCTCACTTTAAAATTGTGTTTAGCTTTTGAACTCTACCTTTGAGTGCACTTTTCTCTTTCCCCCTTTGACCCTTCATATTGTAGTCTTTATCTCCTGAAAGTGGCTTTCTTCTTTCCCTCTCAGCCTGGGTGTGGCTTTCAGTCCACCTCTGGTGGAATACTTATCCTCTATTTCTTTTTTGTTTTCTTCACTATTGCTCTGCTTCTTTGCGTCTTCTTTTTTGTCTCTCCTTTACAGAGCTGCCTCTCCTTAAATAAGAACCCCAAGTCTTCTTTGCTTTGAACAGTTTCATTCCATGTGTATTCCTCCACCTCTTGCTCTTCTTAGATTTTCTTTTTTTTTCTCATATGACTTTTCTTGCATCTGAAATCTAACATTTGAATTATTTCCTACAGTTTCATTTTGAATTTCCATGCAACATTCCAAGTTCTTCTTGATAGATACTATTTCTTTCTCTCCCTTTGGACTGGCTTTGTTTTTCTGACTACCTTTTTTTATTGGGCCTGGTTCTGGAAAGTTTGCACGGATATATCACATAAAGTACAAAAAATTGGAGACGTGGAATGAATCATAAATCGCACTTAGCCAGACCCAATGTATTATCAAGAAGGAAAAAGAATGGAAAACATCTTCCAAAGGCAAGACTGTAAGTGTCACCTCCCTCCTCAGAAACTGCAGGTGGAGCCTCATTCTGTATTAATATTGTTTATCTCTTCTTATATAATTTTCAGTCATTTTTATTAAAAATTGGATTGACACCGTGCATCTGCTTTTTTAAATGTTGATAAAATATTCATAAAAAATTATCATTTTAACCATTTTAAAATGTACAATTCAGTGGCATTTAGTGCATTCATAATGTTGGCAACCATCACCATTATCTAGTTCCAGAACATTTTTATTATCCAAAAGGAAACTCCTTACCCATTAAACAATCACTCCCTAATGCTCCCTCATCCCAAGTCTCTGGCAACTACCATTCTGCTTTCTGGCTCTAAGGATTTACCTATTTTGGATATTTCATATAAATGGAATCACAAAATATGGCCTATCTCTGAACCCTCCTTTTGTGTCTAGCATCTTTCAGCAAACATCATTTTGTAACCTGCTCTTTTCACTCTTTCTCTCTTTTTATATACATATGTACATACATAATTAACACTTTTTCTTAAACACTCTCTATTAGGCATTGCTTTTTTTTTCTATTTTAAAATTTTGTATAGTCTCTTCTTGTAGGTGGTGATATTGTGCCCTTTTTTTCCAAACTGAAACACCTTTTTTAAAAGAATTTTTAATTGATTGTTTTAGAGAGAGAGGAAGGGAGAGGGAGAGAAAAAAAACATTGATGTGAGAGTGAAACATTGATTAGCTGCCTCCTGCATGCCCCCTACTGGGCATTGAGCCCACAATTTGGGCATGTGCTCTGACTGGGAATGGTATCAGTAACCTTTATCCGCAAGAGAGGACGCCCAACCAACTGAGCCACACCAACCAGGGCTGAAACACCTTTTCTGATGTTGAGTTTTACTCATAAAGCACACAGATGAAGAATGTCTTAGGTTGTTCTGTATCACAGTTGTATGCCTCTCATGGGCCTGCATGGGAAGCTCCCAGTAGACACACAGTCTCACTTGACTGAGTTTGTTCACTCATTCTGGTCTTTGTCTTCCAGTGCAATCCCTAAAATAAATCCAAAATGTAGACTGATATGAAGTTCCCCAATTCCTCATGTATCCAAGATTTGGTAATTGCAAATATGTCCATATCCAGCATCCATCATCATCATCTAGTGTAGTCGGGGACACTTATGCTCTTGAGTTATCCAGGTGGCCACTACTTCACACTGGTCACTCCATCCCTGCACCAGTAACTTTTGCTCACTGTTTCAGATCTCTGCCTGAAAGTCCTACACTATTGTCCTCCTTAACAGGGGGGGCGGGGGGGCCTTTGTGTGCCATTGACCAAGGGAAGAATGGTGGGAGATCACACTTCGCTTTATTCCTCTGTCCTGTCTCTGTCTCTTTACTTTTTATTACCTCTCTATTATCTCCACTGTCACATCTTTTAATATCTTTCTGCGATTGTGGGTACAAAAGGAAGTTAGTTATTCAGTGGGTAACTTGTGAATGAAACACATGTACTGCACACACACACACACACACATGCACACCTGTCAAACACAAATGTTAATTTTCATCAATAATATGATCTAGCTATAGATTAAGGAAACAAAATTTTCCCCAATGCAATATAATTTACACAGATCATCTTCAAACACAACAGGGTTCAATATTCATTATTATGAAGATTGATATCTATAACACTTTCATTAACAAATTGATTTACCTTCTGCCACTATGTCATGCCCAAGAGCCCACCTACGTGAAAAACAGAGTTATCTACTCATTGATAACAATACAAACACCTGGTAGAACATTTGGAATTACTGCTTTTCTGTCCCTTAACACAAAATTACATTTCTAGGCAACACCTCACTGTTTTTTATGAGCAAAATGTGGTTATAAAAGCATCTCCTTTACAAGTAAGGTGGAAGTTTAGATGGAGGGATGTTTTTCCAATTTCATGTTCTCTGACTCATCCAATTTTTTATCCTCACCCTAGAATATGCTTTACAGAATTTAGAGAGGGGGGACACGAAAGAAGAGAGAGAGAGAGAGAGAGAGAGAGAGAGAGAGAGAGAGAGAGAGAGAGATGAGATAAATATAGATCGGCTGCATCCCATACAGGTGCCAACCTGGGATCGAACCTGCAACCTAAGTATATGCCCTGGTCAGGACTCAAACCCACAACCTTTCCATGAATTAGACAATACTCTAATCAACTAAATCACACCAGCCAGACCCTGATTCATCCCATTTTAATTAATTATCGGAATCATCACAGTATTATTTCTGAACGGTTTATTTTCATACTCTTGTGAAGCAGCCTTTTACCATAAACCTTACCTTAAAATAATTTAACATATATCTCTTAATAAAAACTGCTTTAATATTACCTTCTGTCCTTTTTCCCCCCACTTTCATCTTAATAGAGAAGTCAGCACTAATTAATATACTTTTCTCTCCTTTCTTCTCTACATTTCTGCCTTTCCTTCCTCTCTCTACCCCAGTGAACTTTTCAGCTTTGGCTGTTTCATTTCTTCTTCAGCTAACCACAGCTTACAACTACTACACGCCCTGTCTTAGCCTGTGTGGTTGATAGAGATGGAACGCATCTTAATAAGGCAGGTGCACAGCCCTTCATTTATTCCTTTCCTCCAGGCCTCCTGTTATTGTCCAGCTCCACCTCTTGTCAGCGTCCTTGAACTGCTGCATTGCCCGCCCTTCCTCCCCCTTGGTCTCCCTTGGTGGTGGCCTGCATGCAACGCACAGTCATCAGACCCTTGTGACAATTCTCCAAGCCAGCTGGGGTTATCGAATTGAAAAGATTGTGGTCAGAACCCTGGTTTTCTGCATCCAAATATGATTATTTTTTCTTTATTGTTGCCAAAATAGTGATGTTAGTCATGTCAAAGTTAAAACTACTCAACTTCAAACCATTTTATTGGGGAGACCCATATTACATGGAAGTGATGAGCCCTTGTTTCTCCAGGCCACAATCAGGAAGGATTTTATCCAAAGCAGAATTGGTCGAAAATTTGAGGATTAGTATGTCACAGCACATCTGACTGTTTCCACCTCTGCCCCAGCCATAAATTGGGATGACACTATCAATTAATCAAGCAATAAGTATTTCTTCAGCACATACTCTGCACTAAACGAAATTAAAGCCAAAAGAGCCACATTTTTCAAATGATGTGAAGGGCAGTATTATATCTGTGTCGAATTGGACACATCTGTTTTCAGCAGAGGCAGCCTCTTCTATTCATCTGCATTTCAGTGACTCCCCCTCCAAAGACATGTTCTACAGATACAGACTCCTTTGGAAATGGTCCTCTTTTGAAAATGGTTATAGAAAATCCTTCTGCCACCTTGTTCTCTTCAAGGTGACTCATCTACAGTTTACATAAAAACACCAGTGTACAGGAAGTTATGTTTTAAAAACCATGTTGCACATTATTTTATTTCTAGACATGTTTATTTAATACGGTACCTACCCAAAAGTTGTGCTATGATCTAAACCCAATTTTAGGCAGCCTGTGAAGGTAAGATGAGAATTAGGTGTGCTCAGTGTTACTGCAGGATGAGAGAGTTTATTATAGTAAATATACTATCTG
Organism: Myotis lucifugus; assembly: GCF_000147115.1. Taxonomy (NCBI): domain Eukaryota; kingdom Metazoa; phylum Chordata; class Mammalia; order Chiroptera; family Vespertilionidae; genus Myotis; species Myotis lucifugus. The sequence goes on along the minus strand of NW_005871112.1, from coordinate 2,393,532 downwards.
ATGTCTGCCTTTCCACTCCCTCAAGGTCCAGATAACGTTATCTCTGGACCCCTTTAGGCTATGGGAACCCACCTTAGTTGAGTAGATGGACTGGCCAAACTGGATTGAGTAGATGGACTACATCTCAGAGGTCAACCAGGTCACTAACACTGACAAGAGCCCTTTTTATGAGCAAGATTCTGTTCTAAGTGTCTTTGAGGTATTAACCCATTTAATTTTCACAATAACCCTATAATCCAGGTATATATATTAACCCCATTTTACAAATGAGGAAAGTGAAGTGTAAAAAATTTAGGTAAATTTGTCTAAGATCACACAGCTAGTATGTGTCAGAACTGAAGTTTAAACCTGACAGTCTGACTCCCTCTCTGCCTCGAAAAGCCTTGATTTTTTTTTTCTTGCTCATCATATCTAGCCTCCTGCAGGTAAAGAGTGTGAGTACATGTAGTAGTCTGCCCTAATGCACAGTTTCACTTGTCTTGGTTTCAGTTACCCCCAGTCAACTTCTGTCAGAAAATACTAAATGGAAAACTATAGAAATTAACAATTCATATGTTTTAAAATGTGAACCATTCAGAGTAGCATGATGAAATCTTGCACACGGTCAACATGTGAATCACTCCTTTGTCCAGTGCACCCACTCTGTATTCATTGGCCACCCGCTAGTCACTTAGTAGTAGTCTTGGTTATCAGATCCACCCCATTGCAGTGCTTGGAAACCATCATTTTACTTAATAATGGTCTAAAGCCAGTCACAAAACTTTTATTATAGTACTAGAGGCCTGGTGCATGAAAATTCGTGCATGGGGGGGGGGGGGGTGCGTTCCTCAGCCCAGCCTGCCCCCTCTCATAGTCCGGGAGCCCTCAGAGATGTCCTACTGATGGCCATCTCTGCTGCCACTGCCAGCCCTCCTCTGCCCTCGCAGCTGCCGCGGCTTTGTCTGGAAGGACGTCCGGAAGATGTCCTGTCTATCCAGTCTAATTAGCATATTACCCTTTTATTAGATACTAGAGGCCCGATACACGAAGATTAGTGCAAGAATAGGCCTTCCTTCCCCTGGCTGCTGGCACCGGTTTCCCTCCGGCACCCAGGACCTGGTCCTTCGCTCTGGCCGCCGTCTCCCACCTTCGTTCTGGGAGCCAGCTGCCTCCCGCTTTCGCTCCAGGCCAGCTTCCACCATCTTTGTCACATTAATTTGTATATTCCCTCCTTATTGGCTGTGGGCACCTCCATCTTTGTTGCAAAGTGATGGTCAATTTGCATATCCTGTCTTTATTAGATAGGATTCCCATAGTTGTTCTAGTGTATCAATTATAGTATTTGTTAGTCTTTTACTGTCCCTATTTATAAATGAAAATTTATTGTAAGTATGTATGTAGAGGAAAATACTTAGTATATGTAGGGTTCAGTGCTATTCATGGTTTCATGCATCCACTGGGGATCTTAGAACATATCCACTGCAGACAAGGGGGACTATTCTAATCTCCACACCCTCAGGCAGGTTTCTCTGAGCACTTCAGATTCTATCTGGGAGTGAGTGAAAGGGTAGGATGAGTGCATCTCTGATCTTTTCACCATCAGCATTCCCCCCTCCCTGCTGGTACAGCCGGCCCTCCTCATACATGGGTTCTGCATCTATGGACCCACCAAAAGATAGAAATATTGGAGGGGGGAGGGGACATGTTACATTGTTGCTGATGTGTACTATGTAGCTAGGCCTATAATGGTTGCATCCATACTGAACATGTACATCCTTTTTTTGTCATTATTCCTTAATCTATAGAGTATAACAACTACTTACAAAGCATTTAGATTATATTAGGTATCATAATTAATCTAGAGAGGATTTAAAGTACATGTGAGGTAGTGCATAGGTTGTATGCAAATACTATACCATTTTGTATAAGGGGCATGATCATTCTCTGAATTTGGTATCCATGGGGGTCCTGGAACCAGTTCCCTTGGATACCAAGGCCTGACTGTATTTTCTCAAGCTATAGAAGGTGGGTTTTATCTTCTTAGGAGATCTAAAAGGGATTTTTATATGGTGCATAGTCATTGATTAAATATACATCAAAAACTGTAAGTCAGCCCTTAGTTATCAACTTGAGCAAGTCCCTCAAAGGTGGGTTTGTTTCACTAATCTGTGTCATTTTCTTGAATCCTGGCCAGAACACATCACAGGCAGATGTCTGAGCAGGCAGCAGTGTGTTTTGCAAGTGCAGGTCACCTCTGGACTCCCCAAAATCCACTGATCGGTGGCAAGAGTAATCCTATGACTTATGACTCAGTCTTCTACACAAATGTGTGTGGGATAGAAGAAGCATGCAGAAGAGAGAACCTGGAGAACAGGGGTGAGAGGAAGTGGAGAATGCTACAAAAATGGAGCCAAGATACTGAGCTCCATGAGTCTGCCTCTGTCCTAGAGGGTGTCTCCAAACATTTAGCAATACTGACACACTTCACGGATTGAAACATAAGTTTTTCCCCCACCTCATTGGGTCTTCCTCAGTGGCCTTAGATTCCCAGTCTCCATGACACTGAAACCATCACTGAGCTAATGTGGGCAATTTAACACCACTCGGAAGGAACAACCAGTCATCGCTGGAATGGTTTATCTTTCCAACTGATTGGTTGTTTTGGCATCCTGTTGGGTGTCATTTGGTGCCATTTAAAACACATTATTTAAATCTAAACTTTAAGAGATGATCTTGAAATCTAAAATGAGAAACTATAAATAATCTCTTTGGTTTCAGCTGGCTGGTCAAACAATTTTAAACCTACAATAAAATCCTGCATGTGGAATAACTAATCCCTATATTTAAATCATCATAACTTTAACCTCTAGCCAGGTGTCTAGAAAACAAGTAGCAAATAGAAGTGGTTGAGACAAAATTTGGTTTTACGTTTAAAAATCAAGATTTTTACCTTCTTTTTATAATCAAGGTAGAACATATTTCAGTTGAATCTTTAAAAGTCAGAATATATTTGAAAAAGAAAAAAAATGATTTGTTATTTATTATGTTATGCTGCTGATATAACAGAGAAACATATAGCTTCTGGAATGCATAGGCCATCGCAATTCTTTTTTTTCTTTATTGATTAAGATATTACATGTGTGTCCTTATCCCCCCATTACCCCCTCACCACCACCCCCCACTCATGCCCTCACCCCCCCTGGTGTCTGTGTCCATTGGTTAGGCTTATATGCATGCATACAAGTCCTTTGGTTGATCTCTCCCCTTTAGCCCACACTCCCCTACCTTCCCTCTGAGGTTTGATGGTCTGATCAATGCTCCTCTGTCTCTGGATCTGTTTTTGTTCATCAGTTTATGTTGTTCATTATATTCCAAGTGATGATTTTGCCAATCGTCTGCCATGAGCTTAGTGAACAATTCATAGACAGAGGAGATGATAAACATCTGCTTAAACTTCATGAGAGGCTTGACTGGGACACAGCTAAATTCATACATTCTAAGCTGTTTTAACTGGAAATTTTACCTTTAAAACAATACATTTAAATATCAGAGGTTGCAGGCACTTATCCACATGTGTATTTTTTTGATCAGCAATTTCTACTAAAATACGTAAGCCATTCTATTGCTCTGAGGGTGCAATCTCTCATTGCTTTCTCCTCGTTGGAACCTAATATTAACGACAGCTGGAGTCAGATGTTGTTTATTGAGACCCTATTATACACGAGGCTGTTCACCAAACACACATGAGTATTAGTCTGCAGAACAGCCCATTCAGGTTCAGAGAAGTTAAAACGAAAAGGCTGCTGAGTATTTTAACCCTATTACTTTCTCAATAGTAAATGTATTCCATTGTTGTAAGTTCCCAGGAAACATGGTTATAAATGCCATTTCACCTAAAATAATAACAGAGCTGAGAATCAAGCTTCAGTTAGGGACAGTTAGGTATATGACATAGTCCATGTTGAATAAGTAATTGCATTTTTAACCTTTTAGCATCTGATAAGACTTTCTTGTCCAAACTGATTTTATTATAGCAACGATCTGGTAAAAGGATAAAGAGGGATGTTATGCAATTTACCCAGGTCACACAATTCCCCAACAGTGGTTGGCAAAAAGAATTTTTTTCTCTAACACAGACTCTCCATCTCACACTGTACCCCCAGTGCTGCCCCCACCCCCAGTGCTTCCTATGTCCTAGATCAGTGGTCGGCAAACTATGGCTCGTGAGCCACATGCGGCGCTTTGGCCCCTTGAGT